>NW_010539665.1:0-12143 GCF_000687285.1 Phaethon lepturus | reverse complement strand
ATGAGTCAGCAGTGTGCCCTGACAGCCAAGAAGGCAAACTGCACCATGGGGTGCATCAAACACAGCATGACCAACTGGTCAAAAGAGGTGATTATCCTGCTGTATTCAGCATTGGTGCTGCCTCACCTGCAGTACTGTGTGCAGTTCTAGGCCCCACAATTCAAGAATGATGTGAAAGTCCTTGAATGTGTCCAGAGGAGGGCAAGAAAACTGGTGAAAGGGCTGGAAGGAACGTACCCTACCCTACCCTACCCTACCCTACCCTACCCTACCCTACCCTACCCTACCCTACCCTACCCTACCCTACCCTACCCTACCCTACCCTACCCTACCCTACCCTACCCTACCCTACCCTACCCTACCCTACCCTACCCTACCCTACCCTACCCTACCCTACCCTACCCTACCCTACCCTACCCTACCCTACCCTACCCTACCCTACCCTACCCTACCCTACCCTACCCTACCCTACCCTACCCTACCCTACCCTACCCTACCCTACCCTACCCTACCCTACCCTACCCTACCCTACCCTACCCTACCCTACCCTACCCTACCCTACCCTACCCTACCCTACCCTACCCTACCCTACCCTACCCTACCCTACCCTACCCTACCCTACCCTACCCTACCCTACCCTACCCTACCCTACCCTACCCTACCCTACCCTACCCTACCCTACCCTACCCTACCCTACCCTACCCTACCCTACCCTACCCTACCCTACCCTACCCTACCCTACCCTACCCTACCCTACCCTACCCTATTTGTAGAATTGTATTAATTTCACCCTGGTACCAACCTTAGCTCAAAATCTAGTCTCTTTCTCCAGAGAGTGAGTCATCTGCATCCTCTTATGGTATAGCTCACTCTTTGAAAGTGTCTCTTGCAGGAGAAGGATGAACTTCACAACTCTATGAGAGTTATATTCCGAAGCCATTTATTGTCTTGTCTGACTCCAATATATATCATAATTTTTGTTTAGTCACCGTGCACACACTCATGGTTGGTTACAGCTTGTTACACACATTACTGCAGTTGACTATATACAAAATATCACGCACTGTCCATGTACCTCTCACACAGTCAGGATTCGCTGCCTGCAGGTGTTCCTGCACTCCTTTGCTTCCTCTTAGTTGTTTACCACAGCTCCTTCTCCTCAAGGCCAAGCCGTGCAGATATCCAGCTGTTTACCAGCTTCTCAATGCCACAGCTCCTTCTCCTTAAGGTCAAGCCCTTGCAGGGTGATCCCAACAGTCTCTCTCTGCACACTGAGTGGGGTAGTCTAGCAACTTGCTGCTCAAAATATATGTACACATTAGACATTTCAATGCCATAATAATGGGTGTTTATGTGCCTAAAGTTGAATGGAATTAATGTGGACCTTCATATATGAGAACTTTCAATAAGATGGCAGGACAAACGTGTCAACTAATGTTCCTGCTGAAGAGCATGGAAGATTGCTTTACAGGTCAAAGGTGGGTTTCTCTGTTTTGCAAAGGCAGGCTCAAATTCAGCAAGTAAGCTCCTGATTAATAGTAGGAACTATTTAATTTTCTTTTAGTGGTCACATCTATACTTCATAATTATATACTTGCTCTCTGTGCCTTCTGTATATCAACTTCAGGTTTTTGTGTGTGTGGGCAGGGAGAAGGAGTGTACAACAGCATATTTTGTAGCTTAAATATATACCCACTAGTATCAAAGGAGAACTTTTCAATTCACTTTGTTCAGTTTAGGATCAGTTCCTTGCAGTTCTTTTGCTTCATCCTGAAGTTGGCACTTCAGAAGTTGGCACAATTCTTTAGCAGGGACAAAGGGCTTTGTGTGGCTGCTAGATTTGATTTGTATCACATAGTACTACAGAGATTGTGTTTAAAAATGTCATCGCTCTTAATGAAGCTTGATAGTGGCAAGCTCCAGTAAACACAGCCCTAGTGTGCTCTGCTGCTTGGAGGCAGCACTCTCTCAATGTTTGCTGACATGTTTGTCCAGTGTCAGAACTTGCCAACACTGGATTTCCTTTTAAGAATGATGAGAGTTTTAGAGATCCGTCTGGCAGAAGTTTGCAAATTCATTGCCAGTACGAGGAGAAGAATAAAGAAGAGTAGGGAAGTGACCCCAGGAGGGAAAGTTTTGAATTCTAATGTTTGGTTTCCAAGCTGTGGTAGAAAGCTTGCTCCTAAAACCAGAACAACAAAAGGACAATGGAGCTTTTTCAACAAACATTTCACTTTTATTACTTCCTTCTCATCAATTCACTCCTAGCTTCCTATGAAGAAAGTCTGAGAGAGCGGGGGTTATTCAGCCTGGAGAAGAGAAGGCTCCAGGGAGACCTTATTGCAGCCTTACAGTACTAAAAGACGGCTTATAAGAAAGATGGGGACAGACTTTTTAGCAGGGCTTGTAGCGATAGGACAAGGGGGAATGGTTTTAAACTAAAAGAGGGTAGAGTTAGACTAGATATAAGGAAAATTCTTTTTACAATGAGGGTGTTGAAAAACTGGCACAGGTTGCCCACAGAGATGGTAGATGCCCCATCTCTGACAACACTCAAGGTCAGGTTGGATGGGGCTCTGAGCAACTTGATCTAGTTGAAGATGTCCCTGCCCACTGCAGAGGAGTTGGACTAGGTAACCTTTAAAGGTCCCTTTCAACCCAAAGATTCTATGATTCTCTGAAAAAGATGGCAGAAATCCACAAGTTTACAACAAATTTTGCCTTTATTTGCAAGGGACAGAGAATTCCTGAGAGCTGCTCAAGGCTCACTACCGCTTAGTTCATAGAAATACTATGGGTTATCTAAGGCTTTAAACTATGAATATTTTGCCTTTTTTCTGAGCCACAAGAGAAGACTGAATACTAAAATGGACTCCCAAATGGACAGTTGGGAGAGTCTTGGTGATAAAATAACACCCGATGGTGCATTTGTATTCCAAACACATTTACTTTAATTGTCTGGATGTAACTTTTTATGTGTTCAGATTACAAAACTCTACTGGCAAACACATTCTACCAGGAAGAATACTCTTGAATAATACATTCCACCACAAATGCTTGAAAGTCGCTCAACTAATCAACAAAAATGCAGATTCTGCCTTTATAGTTCACTTTGCTCTTTGAATATGCAAATCAAAGCACATTCTCCCCTACTGTTTAAGAATATAAGCAAGCAATTCAGGGAGCAGAAAGTATACTATATAATTGGAGTGCATAATATTGAAACTTAATTGATCAATAAACAAATTAATTGTATCCCATCATGATTAACTATTCTGCTTTCTCTTCCAGACACACAGGTTGTAATATCTGACCCATTTCAGCGTCCTCACCTCCAGCCATCTCTTCTTTTCCTGATAATTTTTCCATCCTCCTACCTCTTCTAAACACTCTGTCCCAAAACTATAGCAGTTTATCTCTTCTCCATGCCCACTTATCACTGATGATTAGTAAACATCTCCTCCTGCTGCCTTTGTATAGCAGGAATATTTGTATCTAAGATCGGCAATACAGTCACAGCTATACCTCTGACTTCTTTATTAAAATAATGTATAAACTTTAGATTTTCTCCATTGTCACTTCTTTACAAAATTTCATAGCTTCTTTTCCAAAAGCAAGAAGTTTAATTTTTGTTTGTGAATCTTTTTTCTTTTGCTCCCAGTCCCCTCACCTGCAGTGCTGTCTAACATAAACATAGTACAAATCCATAATGTTTACACAGAATTGTTTACAAACAATTATCAGACTATGAATTATTTATTTCAATACAATTTTTTAATACTTCCTAATCAATGAATTAGGACTTCCAAGAAAGCTTGTGTATAATTTTAGCTCTGTCTCTCATTTGTCTGATAGCTGCCTGGCATGTTCTGATATATTGTCCCACTTTTCAATCAGCCAAATCTGCAAAACAGTTTTACTAAGATAATTACTCTTCTACAACAGAATAACAGAAAGGAATATTTTAAAAAAATTATTAATTATTGTTATTGTATAATAAGAGACAAAGAATGTAGAAAATGAGACAAAGACTGGAGCTGCATTGTGATAAATGGCCACAACCGCAGTTCATGAATGTGTTGTAGATGCGGACTTTGATATTGTTCATGACTATGGGTAATTAAAAAATTAAAACTAGAGCTGCTATTGTTACAACTGAGATCAATGGAGGCAGTACATGTTTTCTGCAGTTTTTTAGTTGTTCAACATTGTCGACCACAGGCTACCAAAGGCCTTGTCCATTGGGTTAGATGATGCATAAGAACTGGATAAAAATACAGTCTCTGTTGAGAGTCTATGCTTTAAGATAAGATGAAGGGGAAACAAAATATATTCAGATATAAACAGGAAAGTATTTTCATTAAAAAACATCTATGGTTTAGTTTACACTCTCTTCTTTTTGTATGCAACTGCCTGTTCCTTGGTGCCACCACCGTCAATGTGCATCAGGCGCTGCATCATCAATTCTTAACTATTATGATCCTGCCTTTCCTACTGGCTGGAAAAAGATAAAAAACAATAATCAAGTCTTTCTGTTTTACAGCAGGAGAGATAGATGTTTCAAGACACTTGTGGAGTGATTTTCTCCATTGATAAGAGTTACAACAGTCTGGGCAGGGAGAAAAAAAGAAGTTTCATTTGCATACAAAACCTGCAATGCTTTCCCAGGCTTTATGCTATCCTGTCAAATTGTTTGTCTTTTTTTTTTAGTAAATACTATGCACATATAAAGGTAGAGAGGTTTACACCCTCATCTGCACTACATGACCATGAAAAATCAGGACACAATCAGGCTCACAGTCTTGCTCATAAAGGTATACTGTTGATAGGACATGTCAAGGACTAATGTTTGAATTCATATTCATGGGTCTTACACTAGGCTCATTTATATTCAACACAATACTCAGTTTTAGAATTTCAGATTTTTTTCTGCAGGCTCATGAAAGGAAAATATTTCTCATTTCCTTACTCTCGCGGTTATTTAACATCTTAAGGGATATTAAACCTTTATGCATGCTCAGATAATTTTTAAAAGTGAGAATTTTGCTTAGAATGAATTCACTGTCAAAAGGAAAGAGGGAGGAGAAAACAGAAAAACAGAAAACTCCAACAGTTCTCTTGACCGTGCAGTTTTCAATCACTTTCAAACTTAAAATTAATAATTCTTGGTAATGAGACTCGCAGAATTTGATGTTAGAGACAAGGACATATACTTTTAAAGCTACTCATTAGTCAATACCTGTTTAACTCCAGATTGCATCTGTATTCAGTCTTACTCTAAATGTTCTAGCTGATGTCACTTTATTTTAATCTTGGGTCAACTAGTCCACACTTTCTTTTTGTTGTCAAATTTTTTTTTTGAATCAGGTGTAGCTGAGCCTTTCTATTTTTTTAATCTAATATCTACTTTCATTCTCTCACTGCAACTCCTCTTGTGCTTCCTTTTACTTGTTAGGTAATTCTAGACAATTATATCCTCATCATTCCCTCCTCATTACTGAGCCAAGTTGCACATACTCAGCTTATTTAAAGTATTCTTCTAAAACATTCCTTCCAATCCCTTAATTTGCTGCTCTTCTCTGAGGTCCTTCCATTTTGTTGACATTATTTGAATGAGATGCCTCAAGTTGAAAGCACTTATCTCAGGGACATCTCAGCAGTACATATCTTGCTTGGCAGTTCATATCGTAAGCCAAGTATTCAGCTATATTAGATTCTCGTATTTCCTGCATACATTTGTGGTAATTTATGACAACAAAAGAAAGGGGAAAAAACAGTTCACAGGTGAGCAAAAAAGTGATTTTCACTAGTTCTGATGATCATCTGGGGTTGTAGTTGAGACAAAATTGAGTAGTGTTACTTATGAGACATACACTGTGATGTGTTGTGTGTTCAGATGAATTTTGCAGTGAATTGCACTCATCTACCTTGTTTATCTAATGTAGCTGGCTGCCCGTAAAAGCTCTCCTCTTGTGTCAAACTACATTAACATGATTGTCAATGTAAAATTAATTGACAAGCCTGGCAACAGGCCGAGATATCCCTTCAGGCCTTGGAGGTTAAACATCTGTCTGAAGAGATGTTCCCTAAAAAGCTTTGCATAACTGCAGCAGTATTTTGGGCAAGCACTTAATGTTTCAGCTGATGGACGTCAGCAATGAAGAAAGGACAAGACACAGACACTTGAGGGGATATGTTGGGTTATAGCTTGCTGACAGCCTCACCACTGTACCAAAAGGTTACAATTCTCAGGACATACAAGCTTTTAAGTCCTATCTCCATGACTATATGATTGCATTTAGTACAAGGTGCTAGTGACTCAGTATGTGGTATTTTCTACTGGATGAGTGTTTATCTTGAAATACTCATTTCTTACATATGGGTAAAAAAGGTTAGGTTAAACTCTAATCAGAAGTCTTTATCAGAGAAGAATGGTAGGAGAGAGAAGTCAAGAGTCTTGGGTTTTTTTAAACTTTATTATTGACCTGCTCTAGGTGTGGCCCAATCATCTTAGCCAGAAAGCAGTGACGATTTCTGCATCTGGACTGCTCACCCTAAGATTTCTTTCCTCTCTTTCACTGAAAATAGGCTTTTTATGACACGGCCCATTTTATTTTAAGGTAGAACGTATAACATATATATACATATGTAAAACATAAAGAACATGTTTAGACTGACAATGCCTTGGAACCTCTTGTTTCTCTTCATTAACTCCATTTCAATTTAGAACTACATGAGATCATAAGGCAGCTAATCATCCTTAGTTTGGTCTGATGCTGTTTTATAGCCAATTCAGCCCATATCTAATTTAAGATAATAAAAAATTATTATCTGAAGTATTTATAAATTATTAATCTGAAGTATACTCTCTTCTGAAAGTTCACTAGTTCAGAAGCCTAGGTAAAGACCAGGAACCACACCCACCCAGAGAGTTTTACCCTTAAGTCCTGTTGAAGGCCCCTTCCTGGACAACGAAGGAGGCAGGACTCTATATGTAACAGTATCCTGGGCTGCATCCAAAGCAGCGTGGCCAGCAGGTCGAGGGAGGTGATTCTGTCCCTCTACTCCGCTCTGGTGAGACCCCACCTGCAGTGCTGTGTCCGGCTCTGGAGCCCTCAGCACAGGAGAGACATGGACCTGTTAGAGAGGGTCCAGAGGAGGCCACAAAAATGATCAAAAGGATGGAACACCTCTCCTATGAGGACAGGCTGAGAGAGTTGGGGTCATTCAGCCTTGAGCAGGGAAGGCTCCAGGGAGACCTTATTGCAGCCTTACAGTATTTAAAGGGGGCTTATAAGAAAGATGGGGACAGACTTTTTAGCAGGGCCTGTAGTGATAGGACAAGGGGTAACAGTTTTAAACTAGAAGAGGGCAGATTTTGACTAGATATAAGGAAAAAAAATTCACAGTGAGGGTGGTGAACCACAGGCACAGGCTGCCCACAGAGATGGTAGATGCCCCATCCCTGACAACATTCAAGGTCTGATTGGACAGGGCTCTGAGCAACCTCATCTAGTTGATGTCCTTGCTCACTGCAGAGGGGTTGCACTAGGTGACCTTTAAAGGTCCCTTCCAACATAAACTATTCTATGATCCTGTGTTGTGCCCCTCTACCGAAACCTGAAGACATCCAGATAATACTCTGGTGTTTATTTAAGTCAAGTTAGTGCCATAAGGTATGTGAAGCAGTAGCTCCAGTGCACTTCCTCACCCTTGCTCAAGTCAGAGAAAACATACAGCAAAATGCTTGAGTTACAAATAATAAACAAAATAACTTATTTTTATTTCAATACTTTTTCTAATGCCAGAAATACTGTAAAACTTTTAAGTTGTACTCACAAGAAGTCAATTTTTAAAGCATATATTTGAGTAAAGTAGTGAAGATCATTCAGGGATTTTTAAGTATAAACAACTTAACTTGAGCATATCAGGTTTGTATTTCTTACTCATACTTACTTACTTGCTTATATTTACAAAGTCTATGATAGCTTCTCCCTAAAGGAAGACTCTAAATGTCCAAAGTCTTATACTGCTCTTTTTGGGTAAGTCTCATTCTGTTCTTTCCAATTCTGGCTGTAGTCTTGAGGGATTGGCATGCCTTCCTCATCTTTTGCAGTTCATCCATTGCAGCTTGCAGAACATTCCGCATCCCATCTTCCCTGGGGGAAGGCTTATAATGTGAATTCACATGGGATAGGAAATCTTTCCATCATAAGAATACATATTTTTATAAAGGAAAAGCAGATCACGGATTTATATCCAAGCCCTCAAGTCTTAAGTGAATTGCCTGTGGGAATGCACAGTAGGATGTATTTAGCAAAAAAAAAAACCAGTGTGGCCATGAAGATTTTTTTTTTAAATTTTTTGTATTATTAAATTTTCAGTGCAAGGACAAGCTCAATTAAAGTCAAGTCAAATAATTAAAACCACAAAAAATGGCAGTCATGGGCATGAGATTATGATGCAATGCTTTCTTTTTAAACTTTTGTTACCTTGGGGTTTAGCATTTCTGCTGGTTTCCATGTTTACAAAGATCTTTAATTTTAAGTCCTTGAGCATATTGGCAGAAACTATGTGAAGAGTTGTTAGTTTGAAGCATGAAGTAGTGACTACACTAGGGAACACAGCAAGAAACATTAACTTTGTGCATATGGTGGTTTAATTTGTTTATATAAATTCATGATATGTATTTGGTAATCCTGAAGACATTGTTATAGTTTTCATTACCAATGCAACAAAGTACTTGCACTAACAATCTTTATTTTTATTTATTAAGTATAAAATAGGGCTACAGAGGATAAAAAGACAAAATTTAAAAATTGACTTCCAATGCTCAATGCCATGGCTAATTTCTAGGTCTCTGTGCCTAGTATGAAATTCATAGTTTTAACCTATGCCACAGGGGACAACTGAGCACCAAGAGTAGAAATTCACAATAGCCTCCTTACATGTGGTGCCATCTGATCTCGCTAACAGATGCCTCTACAAAAAAACACAGGAAGAAATAAATTCCAGCACTTGGAATTTATAGCCTTGAATTGGTCTTTCTAATCCACCCCCTTTCTAGCAAAAATCGCAGAAGGACCACCCCTACTTCTTGGGTGGAGACTATTGAGAAAGCCACTGAAAGATGTGAGGCAGATGGTTCAAAGCATCTAATTATTCTTTTTCTGTGATTAACTTCACCTCCTGTAGAGCAAGAATGGTTGTGAATAGCCTTGTTTTTGTTGGAATTGAAAAGTATTTTCATCTTCTTTTTTCAAAACACAGATTTATGGACATTTTTGGCAACAGCTGTTAAGTCACCAGCAAAATGCAGAACTGAGAATAGAGGCCAATCTGTTAAATGAAGCCTTGCCTTTGGAAACTCAAGAATCTCAGTACCTAAATACTATTTTTTAAAGAAACTCATTGCCTTTGCAATGTTTTCTACAATGACCTTTGATAGTGAAATCTAGACACGGAATGCATCAGACAGCCTAGGAAATAATTTGAACTGTGAAAGCAGATCAACATTTGAATCATGCCTATTTTGTAAACATGATTTGATGAGTGATAGGTGAACGTTTAAATGTTCAGAGGCTTGGAGTAGATAAACATAAAGATTGAAAGAGTGAAATTCTGGCTGTGCTAGAGTAATTTGTATTTTCTGCAGCCCATCTAAACAAACCAGTGTCTTGGAGCCAAATTCAGACTTTGTATTTGTGGAACCAATCCCACTGTGTTCATTTGGCTGCTGCTCATCTATACCAGAGTTGAGTTTAACCCTATCATGTTGCAAAGCTGGTAGGTGTCATACTTCTTTACTCCCTTTTAAGAGTAACTAATCCCATAGCTGGGGTATACCACTCTCTTAAAAGAAGGCCTAAAAGAAAATGGAACAAAAAATTCACAGTATTTTTGCTCCTTACTTCTGATTCTTCATAGAGGACAGAAGGAGCAAAATTTCCAATAAAGAATAAATTTAATTAGTGTGTTGCTATTTTTTCACATAAAACTTTGAAAAAATTCTTACAGTTTTAGGATCCATGTGCTCACTTTCCTAGGTCATTTGCTGTGATTTTGTTTGTTTGATTGAGTATATTCTCTACATGTAGAAATGGGAAGTCTTCCTAACTGGTCATCCCCCTGATTGCACATGTAGAACTTCAGAACAATCATCTCCATTATTAGGCAGGAAAACCAAATGAAGGTTGCCCCTACAAAAAGTATAGGGGAATTCCCACCTGGTGCTGGTTCCACTCTGCTTCCAGTCCTCCAGGTTATCATGGCAGAAGAGTAGTTAATATGTCAGCAAGGGAAGTTAGGGCAGCCCTGCTATAACCCTGTTGTTTTAGCCATCAAACTACCCAGAGCAGCCCAGCATCTTCTGGAAGGCAAGAGAACTAGGAAACTCTCTCCTTTTCCCTTTCAAAAGTGTCAGCATGGGCTGATGACGTACATTCTGCACATAAAATGAATGTATAAAGCATGTGTAAAAATCTCATTATGGATAATCAGGAAAAAAAATAAACCACAACAATTTGTATACAGTATTAGTTCCTCTTTTCATGACCAATTGTAACTGCAGGTTTTGTACATGGTTTTGGCAGGGCTGAACTGGAGTCTATGATCTGAGCATTCCACAAAGATGTGCTCACACCTTTGTGTAAAACCTTGTCGCTTATGTTCATTTCTAATTTATTTTATCTTTATTAATGCAGTGTAATTAAAAAGCCTTTATGTGTGTGTGTGGATGTATGGGTGCCATGAGATAAAAGTGTTTCTCTCACATATGGAGATGAAAGTGAAACTCCTGAGAACAGAGAGTAGTGTAGTGGAACAATGTCCATGAACTTTGGCATTATGACTGCTAGAGCCTCGCGTTATGTGCAGCAGAAGAATATTTCTTCCAATAATTGAATACAAAAATGTTTGCTATGATTTCCTCTGAACAGGCAGGGAGAGGAAAGCAGAAAGAGAAAAAGAAGAAACCAAGAAGAGAAAAACCCCAAAAAAGTGGATTATCTTAATGTAGCACCTCAATAATTGAGGTCATGTCTAAATCGTCACTCAGTTACTGTGCTAGGCCTACATTAATGATTTGACACATACTAAATCCCATGCTTCAGATACGGAAAACTTTCAGAATATGGCACAACTGAAGATTAAAAAAGGACATAAGTACTTTCTGGACTTTCTTACCAGTTCTTAATTCTTTGCAAGTACCTTTATCGTAAATGAAAAGCAGTCAAAGTATTCACAAAATACAAAATGTATCCCTCTCAATTGCATGTGGTAGAAGATTTTAGTTCCCCTCAGTCTTGGCTTGTCTTCTCTTTCTCTTTCCACGAGTACTTTTCCCATGCTTTTGAGGGGCACGTAGCCTTGGTTTTAGGACCACCTTTACCTCAGTGTAATTGTTTCAATGTGCTCACTATAGCTTTAATACTTCAAGCCATAAAGTTTAAAGACTTCAGAGAATTCACGTGAATGGAAAGAGTTGGTGATGGTTGAAAATGACATATGCTACTGTTAATTTAAATAAATACAAATCACAGAATCACAGAATCACTAAGGTTCAAGATCATCAAGTCCAACCATTAATCCAGCACCACCATGTCCCCTAAACCATGTCCTGAAGCGCCACATCCACATGTTTTTTGAACACTTCCAGAGATGGCGACTCCACCACCTCCCTGGACAGCCTGTTCCAATGCTTGAACACCCTCTCGGTGAAGAAATTTTTCCTAATATCCAATCTAAACCTCCCCTGGTGCAACTTGAGGCCATTTCCTCTCATCCTATCACTAGTTACTCGGGAGAAGAGACCAACACCCTCATCACCACAACCCCCTTTTCAGGTAGTTGTATAGAGCGATAAGGTCTCCTCTCAGCCTCCTCTTCTCCAGACTAAACAACCCCAGTTCCCTCAGCCGCTGCTCTTAAGACTTGTGCTCCAGACCCCTCACCAGCTTTGTTGCCCTTCTCTGGACATGCTCCAGCATCTCAACATCCTTCTTGTAGTGAAGGGCCCAAAACTGAATACAGGATTCAAGGTGCGGCCTCACCAGTGCCGAGTACAGGGGCACAATCACTTCCCTACTGGGGAAGGAGACTCCCCTTGCTCCTACTGGCCACATTATTCCTGATACAGGCCAGGA
>NW_010539664.1:0-8103 GCF_000687285.1 Phaethon lepturus | reverse complement strand
AAACCTTGCCAGGCAAACCCAATACACCCTGCCATGCCTATATCCATGAAACTTCACATGCATTTCAGATCAAAGAATTTTGAAACTTGGAAGTGTTTGAATGTAGTTACTGCACTGGTTCGTGGTGCAATTTGCACGTTTGCCTCCACAGGCAATGTCTTGGTGTTTCTGAAGCAAACTATTGCAGCTCTTCTTTCCATTAAAATGGTGTGGTCTTGTCTTTTATCTAAAAACAGGGAGGGGAACAAAATTTCCCGGAAAACTGGGTTGATGCTGAAGAGAAATTCTGCTTCCTGGTCAGTTCAAATCAAAATACAGCCATTTGGGTGTAGCTTCAGAGCGTGTCTCTTCTTACTCCAGACTTAAGTATCTTAAGATGGTTAGACCAGAGCGCCAGTCACTTGAATTAATAGGGACTGTGGGATGTAGTGAAACTATACCACAAGTAAGTTCACATGTGAAGTGAGGCTTCTAATGCTGTCCTTTTATTCAATTTCTTACATAATAATAACAACACAGGCTCACTCTGAGAAAATGTCAGTTTGGATGAAATGGGATCTTTCTAAACTGTCACATAAAGATACTACACAGGTAATTAAGCGAAGCTAGATGTCAGGATGACAGATGCATTCACAGTGCAATCACGGTGTTGCCTTCTTGCTGAGAGCATTGTCACTGCAGACTTCCTTGCCCAATGTATGTATTCAGAACCTAATGCTTTCTCATCTCTCTGTCTATATATGTATGTTTTAAAAAAAATAAAATGTTCCGTTGAAGAGTGTAGATTGCTGTAGGCTGAAAGCTGAGTTAAGATTACAGAGTAGGTCTTTTATAGTTTGTCAGCATGTATGTGTGTGTATCTTTCAAAGACAGAGAAGTCATGCATTCAGCTTGTTGCTTATTAATAATTCCTGCGCTGGACAGAAGTCTTTATGTCGCTTTATCTCACAAGATTTTTCCCCTTTCATCTCAACTGAATCCGTACTGTTTTCATTGCTCATGTTCCATGGAAAAGTCAGGGCCTAAATGCTGTTACAAAGTCAGTGGGTGTACTTCAGAGAACAAGAATTGTGGAATTGGGTTAGTCTTGTTAATAGCTCAGGACAGTGATTTGTATGCCCTGATTGGCGCAGTGTTTGTGCACTTAGGAGAGATCTGGGCTTGGAAAGGACAGTGAAAGCTCTTGTGTAGTCCAGCACAAGCAGCCTAATGGGCATGACTGAATGAATACGTAACGTGTTCAGCCAGTTGGCAGGCAATTCTTACCACTAGAAGAACCTACTAAGGACACATTCAAGGAATGGAGCTCCTCTGCTGCAGTCTGGTCGAACCCAGTTCCTCCTTTCTTACCTTTCAGTTCAGACCCTGAGAATAACTTCTCGATTCCTAAACAATCCTACTGCCATGCCATTCCTGGGACGAGGCAATTCTCCTTAAAATGTGCCTTTCTGATGGCTGTTTTTCATCCTGCTGGGTTCAGGGAAGCATCTCTATCAAGAATCACAATAGGAGTCTATAGAAGAATACACTGAGCAAGGAGAAGTTTGCTGGGACTTTTTGATCAACAAAAGGTTGAGGATGCTGCATCAAGAAAGTTGTGAATTGAGGGTGCTTAATTAGGTGCTGGGCAACCATAAGTTATATACAAATTTATTCATATCTGAAAATGCCCATTTTAATTTTTGCTATCTATAGTTGTGTGACTTTGTCTTAAGAAAATGTGTCTGCAGAATAAATCTAATTAAAAAAACTCTCCTTAGGAGTTAATTTCTCTTCTGTGTAGTATCAAAAAAGACGTATTTTCCCCTTGTTCTTTTCATTAAGTATATATAGCTAGCAAGAGATCTGACTAGATGATATACTTTTTTGGCTAGTTTGTAGCAATTCAATATATAGTTCAGTACTTCAGAATATCACCAGAATGTGAAAGCTTGAAAATCAATAAATAGCATACAGTGATTTAATATGATTCCTTAATGATACAAGCTATGCTAAGTGCAAATTAAAACTCTCTCTGCTTTCTAGGAAAGACATGGACCTGTTGGAGAGGGTCCAGGGGAGAGCCACAAAGATGATCACTGGGCTGGAACACCTCTCCTGTGAGGACAGGCTGAGAGAGTTGAGGTTGTTCAGCCTGGAGAAGAGAAGGCTCCGGGGAGACCTTATTGCAGTCTGTCAGTACTTAAAGGGGGCCTATAAGAAAGATGGGGACAGACTTTTTAGCAGGGTCTGTAGCAATAGGACAAGGGGTAATGGTTTTGAACTAAAAGAGGACAGATTTAGACTAAATAGAAGGAAGACATTTTTCACAATGAGGGTGGTGAGACACTGGCACAGGTTGCCCAGAGAGGTGGTAGCTGCCCCATCCCTGGAAATCTTCAAGGTCAGGTTGGACGGGGCTCTGAGCAACTTGATCTAGTTGAAGATGTCCCTGCTCACTGCAGGGGGGTTTGGACTAGATGGCCTTTAAAGGTCCCTTCCAACCCAAACTATTCTGTGATTCTACGAGACTTTGCTGAGAATTTGTAATCAAATTCAAAATTACATTCCTTTTCTCTTGCAGTGATCCCTTGGAGGCATTTGGGATGCTCAGTTCTAGGGTGAGAAGCTGTCTCCAAAGTACTGTTCCTTCTGTGATGCAATTTCTCACTATTTTTAAATCAAAGTAGATAACCTGCCCTTTCTCAAATGAATCCAAGGGCCAACCAAATGTTTTTGAAAACAACGGGTGGACAGAGTATTAGCTGTCCTATTTAATTTAATGTACAACCAAACAGAAAAAGAGTTTATTGAACTTTCTTTACATTATTTTTATTTCCTTGTTTCTGCTTGTTTACTTGTAATGAATGGGAATATGCATGCCATTTTTTTTTAATCTTTGGTTAAAAACAAAAGTTTTTTTGATTACTTCTTGGACCAATTTCCAATGTCTCCAGGATCACTGGTTGAGTAACATTGTTCTATGATATGGGTTCTACATAGCTGGATGACACAGATTTTGTGAAGAAAATGGTTCTCGGCTGAGCTTTCTAAGGAAGTAAGAACAATCACAATCTTATCACACTTGCCTCTATGTATGGGCACATGTCATTGACACCACTTTTTTGAATGAATAAGCAGTGAATTCTATTGTTATTGTATTATAAGCTAAAGAGAGAAGAACTATTTCTAAACTGGGTACCCCCCTGCACTGGAAAGAAGAAAAGTTAATGAAAAACATGTGTCAGATATTAATCATGTTATTTAATGCACTGTTGGAAAAGGCTAGAAGCATATTTTGTGATTTTTTCTGATTTATTTTTGACTCAATTTATTTGAAACTCTACATATTTGCTTATATTATAAAAAAAAAACCAAAGCAGCTTATAATTGAAAATCATGTTGGATCGTACCTCAGTCAGTTCTTATTGTGAACAGTCAAAAATCATACCCTAAAAAAAGACTGGAAGTCTGCTCTCATTTCTCTTGCTATCTGAGTTTCCTCTCGGCCTAAAGTGCCTACTATAGGAAACTGAGCTCCCAATTTTCTCTTTCTGTTCTGCATACAGTTGTAAGGAATAAAGTAGCAATTTAAATAAAATATGTGCTTCTGAACCCTATTTTTTCTGTATGAAAAACTGGTTGTTACAATCCACAGATGAAATCAGAAACAAATGTGCTGACTGAACTCTGTTTAATATTTATGGTCACATACAAGAAAGCCTTTAACAGAGTTGTGAATGAGAATAACAAAATAAGTAATTTAAAATAGTGTTTTAAACATTAGCTTTCAGGAAGACTGCAGGAGGTTTCTCCAAATCAATCTTGCTGTCATGGTTAAATTCTTTGCCATATTCAGCTGTGGCATAGGGATGATGTCAGTTTGTTTGATGTTGGAAATAATGAGTACATGAATCTGAGAATTATGCTTGTTTGCCTTGTGGTATTAAAATCTGGATGTGTGCGCTTCCATGGCACTGTATACAAGACAAACAATACAAGATCATACCTACCACTGAGTGAAAGGAAGTGAGAACGGATGTGAGATGTCCTTGAGAACAGCCAAAAAATCAAAATTCACCTGGGAGAAGGGAGTGAATACTAAAGTAGCTTGGTAGAGCATGGAGCCAGGAGGTTCATTCTTTTTTAGGAAAATGGGAATAGTACTGCTGTATTACAAATACAGCCACTGAGCAACCAGCCCTACGGACCAGATGCTGACATAGAATCGTAGAATAGTTTGGGTTGGAAGGGACCTTTAAAGGCCATCTAGTCCAAATCCCCCCTGCAATAAGCAGGTACATCTTCCACTAGACCAGGTTGCTCAGAGCCCCGTCCAACCTGACCTTAAAGGTTTCCAAGGATGGGGCAGCTACCACTTCTCTGGGCAACCTGTGCCAGTGTCTTACCACCCTCATTGTGAAAAATGTCTTCCTTCTATTTAGTCTAAATCTGTCCTCTTTTAGTTCAAAACCATTACCCCTTCTTATCACAACAGGCCCTGCTAAAAAGTCTGTCCCCATCTTTCTTATAGGCCCCCTTTAAGTACTGGCAGGCTGCAATAAGGCCTCCCCGGAGCCTTCTCTTCTCCAGGCTGAACAACCCCAACTCTTTCAACCTGCCCTCATAGGAGAGGTGTTCCATCCTTCTCATCATTTTGATGGTCCTCCCCTGGACCCTCTCCAACAGGTCCATGTCTTTCCTTTGCTGATGGCTCTGGAGCTGGATGCAGTACTCCAGATGGGGTGTCCCCAGTGCTGAGTAGAGGGGCTGAATCACCTTCCTCGACCTGCTGTCCATGCTTCTTTGGATGCAGCCCAGAATATGGTTGGCCTTCTGGGCTGCAAGCTCACATTGCCGGCTCATGTCCAGCTTTTCATCCACCAACACCCCCAAGTCCTTCTCAGCAGGGCTACTTCCATCCCTTCATTCCCCAGCCTGGCCTGATACTGGGGGTTGCCCCGACCCAGGTGCAGGACCTTGGATTTGGCCTTGTTGAACCTCATGAGGTTCACGTGGGCCCATTCCTCCAGCTTGTCCAGGTCCCTCTGGATGGCATCCCTTCCTTTAGGCTTGTCAACTGCACCACTCAGCTTGGTGTTGTCTGCAAACTTGTTGAGGGTGCACTTGATCACATTGTCTGTGTCATTGATGTAGATATTGAACAGTACTGGTCCCAATATGGACCCCTGAGGGACACCACTCGTCACCGATCTCCATCTGGACATTGAGCTGTTGACCACTACCCTCTGGATGTGACCATCCAACCAATTTCTCATCCACTGAATAGTCCACCCATCAAATCCACATCTCCCCAAATCAGAGTGAAGGATGTTGTGGGGGACCATGTCAAAGGCCTTACAGAAGTTCAGATAGACAACATCCGTAGCTCTTCCCTTGTCCACTAATGTAGTCACTCCATCACAGAAGGCTACTAGGTTGGTCAGGCAGGACTTGCCCTTGGTCAAGCCATGTTGGCTGTCTCAAATCACCTCCCTGTCCTTCATGTGCCTTAGCATAGCTTCTAGGAGGATCTGTTCCATGATCTTCCCAGGCACAGAGGTGAGTCTGATGGGTCGATAGTTCTCAGGGTCCTCCTTGCTACCCTTTTTAAAAATGTGTGCAATGTTTCCCTTTTTCCAGTCTCCAGGGACTTCACCTGACTGCCATGACTTTTCAAACGTGATGGAGAGTGGCTTGGCAACTACATCAGCCAATTCCCTCAGGAGTCTGGGGTGCATCTTGTCGGGTCCCATAGACTTGTGTATGTTCAGGTTCCTCTGGTGGTCTCGAACCTGATCTTCTCTTACAGTGGGAGAGACTTTGCTCCCCCAGTCCCCATCTTGCCATCCATCCCCTTGAGAGGTGTGGAAAGAGAGACTGCCAGTGAAGACTGAGGCAAAGAAGTTAAGTACCTCAGCTTTATCCTCATCTGTTATTACCAGTCTGACAGTCTTGCTCATCAAGGTGGGTATGCTTTCTTTGACCTTACATTTCTGGCTGACATAACCTATAGAAGCCCTTTGTATTATTCTTTGCATCCCTTGCCAAGTTCAGCTCCAGCCGTGCCTTGGCCCTTCTGACCCTATCGCTACACAACTGGGCAGCGTCCCTGTACTCTTCCCAGGATACCTGTCCCTGCTTCCCCTGTCTTTGCATTTCCTTCTGGCCCTTTAGTTTGACCAGCAGGTCTCCACTTAGCCATGCTGGCCTCTTGCCTTCCTTTTCTGATTTCTTACACTTGGGGATTGAGAGCTCTTGCACTCTATGGAAAGCGTCCTTAAAGATCTGCCAGCTCTGTCCTGCTCCCTTGTCCCTGAGGGCAGTTTCCCAGGGGGTCCTATTGACCAACTCCCTGAAGAGCTGGAAGTTTGCTTTCCTAAAATTGAGGGTTCTGGCTGTATTCTTCACCTGCCCTCTATCTCTCAGGACTGTGAACTCCACCAGTGCATGATCACTGCAGCCCAGGCTGCCTCCAATCTTGATGTGCCCAGTTAGCTCACTGGAGTTGGTGACCAACAGGTCCAGTATGGCATCCCCTTTGGTAGGGCTGTCTGTTACCTGGCACAGGCAGTTATCTTCCATTCACTCCAGGGGTCTCCTGGATTGCCTACAGCTCGCCATGCTACTTTTTCAGCAGATGTCAGGGTGGTTGAATTCCCCCAGCAGGACGAGAGCCTGCGAGTGCGATGGCTTACTTACACTTACCACACTTACTCTGTGGCTGGAGTAACAGGACTTCATCAAGAGACTCCCCTTGGTCGGGGTGGCCTTTGTTGGCTCCCTTTGTTGTCTTGGTCTCTGATTTTTACCTATAAGCTTTCAACGTGCTCATGGCTATTCTTCAGAGACAGATCTTCACACTCTATCCATTTCTTGATGTAGAGGGCAACATCTCCACCCTTCCTTCTTTCCTCGCCTGTCCCTTCTGAACAGCCTGTAGCCATCAACAGCTGCACTCCAGTCATGGGATATGTCCCACAAAGTTTCAGTAATAGCAACCAGGTCATGGCTTTCTAGCAACATGGTGGCTTCCAACTCCTCCTTTTTGTTGTCCATGCTGCATGCATTGGTGCAAAGGCACTTCAGATGGGCTGGCGGCTGTGTCACCCTCTTGGAGGAACACCTCTTAGTTCCTGTGAGGTCTTTGACTGGTGTTTCCCTGTTGGCTCCTATTCCCTCAGGAGCCCCTGGCTCATGTCCGTAAGACTTCAAGTGTTCTGCACTGTAGACAGCACATCTGTGACTGTTCTTCTGTGGCTGTTCCCAAATTTTACATGATAGAACAGAAATTCTGTCACTGGCGTTGATCCCTAGCAAGTATCTGGAAATTTCCAGTAACGTGACACTGCCTCTGGCAGATGTTGTCAGGGCACAAGCTAGTGCTTTTAGTTGTGCAGGATGCCTGTTTGCAATGGTAGTAGGCTAATACAGGGACCACATCTCACTTTCAGCTGAAGAGTGAGTGACAAAAACTACATGCCTTTAACAGCCCTTGCGTATAGGGAACTGAAGAGAACTGCTTTGCACAGCAGGGACCACTGGCAACTTGCAGAAAGGCTGAAGACAGGCAGAGGCAGGCAGATCCTTTGTCTAAAATCAGGTCCAAGGTCGTGACTGTTTTATGATTCGCTGTATGTAAATCAACAAAACTGAATTTGTACTGCTTGTGTCTGATGCGGCACTAGTGGTGGAAATCAAACATTTTTTCTAAATAAACTGGATTTAATTCTCACACATAATTCTCACATCAGGAGCAGGTGGGTCCTGATGCTACCGTAGCGTGGAGCAATTTGGCAGTAGTCTTTCAAGTATCACAGACCACCAAATATAAGAAACTTCAGAGGTGTTTGTGAATGACCTATTGGTAAAATGGTGAAGGAAAGGGTGCAGCTGGGAAAGACTGAGGTGAGTGCACGTGAAAGTAAATGTTTTGATTGCAAGCCTCAAAATACTGAGGAGATAAGCACATGAGTATGAGTGAAACATGGGTGCAGCTGGGAAAGACTGAGGTGAGTGCATGTGAAAGTAGATGTTTTGATTGCAAGCCTCAAAATACTGAAGAGATAAGCACATGAGTATGAGTGAAACACCTGAATGGTAGTAAAACACCTGTAAAAAGGC
>NW_010539663.1:5913-6989 GCF_000687285.1 Phaethon lepturus | reverse complement strand
GTCGAGCCATGCAGGGTGATCCCAACATATTACCATAAGTTCTTGATTTATGTCAGGAAATTTCCCTGCTTCACACCACAGTAACATGCTTTCTACACTAAAAATAGGTGTATCAAACCCCTTTAGTAATGTATTTTCATTAACGTATCCTACAGATCATCAATCAAAAAATATAAGAACTGTGACTCAAAAACAATGCAGGTTACACACAAGGGGAATTTACCCTAGAAACCTCCCTTTCTTGGAAATCTACACCTTCATAATACCCTCTAGCCTGATGTTCATCTGCCTTTTCAGTTTATTTTACTTTGCATATTCTGTTTTCTATATACTGTAACAGAGCAGATCTCCTAATGAGATTCAAGTTATATGCAGGAGTGTTGGGGTCACGCTGCAAGGGCTCGACCTTGGGGAGAAGAAGCTGTGGTAAACAACTAAGAGGAAGCAAAGGAGCACATGGACACCTGCAGGTAGCAAATCCTGACTGTGTGAGAAGCACGTGGACTGGGTGTGGTAACCGATCAGGATGCATTTTGTAGCACATGAGAAAGCTGTAACTGTGTAAAAAGCAGACACTTGTAGCAATAAAGGTCTTTGTCTTGAATCCCCGCCAGAGTCCATGCCTTAATACTCCACAAATGGTGCCCCGAATTAGGACTTTAATCATGGTAAAGAGAACGACCGGTGGAGTAGCCCAGCTGAACGAAGATAGAAGCAGCAGGACAGAGCGCTGCAGTCTGGACGAATAATCACCAAAGAGGTGAGCAGCTGGGGACATGAAGTAATGGGGTCACAAATATCCTCGGAAGAAAAAGCAATCCTTTGTATTATAGTAAAAATTTTGAAGAAAAGGGGGATTACTTATGATGAATAAACTTTGTGATTTTTGTTAGCATTTTTGAAGAGCCAGGGGCTAGCAGCAGACTCTGCAACAGCTTTTGAGCTAGATACTTGGGAGAAAGCAGGGAAACTGGTGTTTGAGGCAGCCTCTAAAGGGGATCATACGGCTGCGAAAGTGTTAACAACCTGGTGATTAGTCAGAGACTCTATAAAGGCGATAAAATCAGAATGGACAG
>NW_010539663.1:796-5669 GCF_000687285.1 Phaethon lepturus | reverse complement strand
TAACGCAACCAACGGAGGTGGCGATTCCTCCTTCGCCCCCGCCTCCTGACCTGGAACATGAGCACTGGTTGCCCGTGCCGCAACAGGAGGGGTCTGCCTGGGGTGATCCTTTCCCCAATTCAAGATACGACCCTGCTCAACATTGGCAAAGCATGAGACAAGAGGCCTTGGCAGAGGGGGAGGTGGAGATTGCCACTCGCATCGCATGCCCTGTTGTACTGCGACAAGATGAGCCGAATACCTGGGAGCCAATGCGGTGGGAGATGGTCAAGGAGGTGCGGAAGACGGTCACGCAGCATGGGTTGACTTTACCTTTTGCGCAAGGACTGTTGCACACTGTGCTGAGAGGGCAGTTGTTAACTCCCTTTGACATCAAGCAGCTGATGGACCTTATACTCACCCCTACACAGAGAGTACTTCTTATGTACCAGTGGCGAGACCTGTGTGACAGGGCAGCAGCCCTGGGGTCAAGGGTATGCTTGTGTCTCAATAGGGGATGGAGCGAAGTGGGTACCGGCCAGGTTGGTACGGCTGGCGGTAAGACCAGATGATCCTGTCACACATCCCACGTGGACCTTATACTCACCCCTACACAGAGAGTACTTCTTATGTACCAGTGGCGAGACCTGTGTGACAGGGCAGCAGCCCTGGGGTCAAGGGTATGCTTGTGTCTCAATAGGGGATGGAGTGAAGTGGGTACCGGCCAGGTTGGTACGGCTGGCGGTAAGACCAGATGATCCTGTCACACATCCCACGTGGAGTCCAACTCCGACGTATCGCCAGCTGACGCTTTCGCTCTTCTATATGGGAAATGACGGCTCATTGACTGTCTCAGCAGCACTCCCTGGACGTTCAAGAGCAGGAACTTCAGTATGCCCTATTTGTAAAACGGTGTTGTGGGTTTGTTCTATGTTGTTGTAATTATTGTCATAAATATATCATTTTTTTTACAGGAAATCAAAGAGTATACCTGAACCAGACACTCTCTCCACAGTGTATACAGTGTAACAGAGTTGAGGGGATAGAGAATTTTGGGTATATTTGACATTTTTGTTGTAACACAGAACGATATATCAGGCAAAGATAATGGGGAGGGGTAGTAAAACCATGGTGGTGGTGGTGCTTGGACCGATAGTGTGAGCAATGTCTATGCAGTCTTTACAGCAAACACGTTTGCGTCACTGCTGCAGAGTGTGGTTAATTATACTAACGCTACCAACTGCTGGAACTGCAGATCAGATACAGGGCCCATTGTTGGGCATTCCTCTGAGCAATTGGATGGAGAAGAATCCCTATGAGCTGTTTAATACAAGTTATCAGTGCAAACACCACTTTGTACCTTATCAAGATCTACACTATGCTCTGACGTTAGTCAATATAACAATAGTGTATGTTAATTATACGGCTGAAAATGGTATGAGCCTGGAAAAGTTTAATCAGACTGAGGGAAACTGGACAGCCATTGTGCTGAAGGTATCTCACAGCAGCAACAGCAACAGCGCTTCGAATTATTCACAGGGATGTAAGATGCAGCAATGGGCAGACTATATTTGGGGAAGGAGCACCACCAATAGCGGTCTTGCAATAAATGCCACCTGTAACATACCAGAGGGGTTATGGTGGCTGTGTGGAGACCAATTGGCCAGGAAACAGCTGCCCAGAAACTGGACAGGGGAATGTACCATGGGCCTCCTGGCTCCTAATTTACAGCTGATTAGTCATACTGAAATTAACGGTGTCATTAGAGGCAGATGGAAAACCTTTAGAGCTAAGCGAAGTGCAAATCCTTTGGTAAGAAATAATACTGGTTTTCATAGCTTTGTGCGAGTGCTTTTTCCATCACTAGGAATAGTACAGTTAGAAAAGGCGGTAGTTAATCTGTCAGCAGAAATAGAAATTATTGCTAATCGCACTGTAGATGCAATTTTAGGCTTGCAGCAAGAGATTCAATCTATTAGAACTATAGTATGGCAAAACCGTAAAACATTAGACATCCTCACTACTCAAGCAGGTGGAGTCTGTACTCTGATAAACGAGACCTGTTGTGCTTATGTGGATAATGCCGGAAAAATACTTATAGGTGTCAAAGATATTTGGCAGCATGCCAAGGTATTACATGCCATGATGTCTGACGACACCTCTTGGGTTGACAAGTTATTGAATGACTGGCGCATAACACGATGGTTAAAGTCTTTGTGTAAAATGGCGTTATTAGCATTGGCCATTTTTTGTTGTATTTTGTTAATTTGTTTGCTTTCATGTCTGCACACCATGCTTCAGCGAATGATCCATCAGGTTTTGTTTATAGACAAACAAAAACGGGGAGATGTTAGGATCACCCTGAAAGGGCTCGGCCTTGAGGAGAAGGAGCTGTGGCATTGAGAAGCTGGTAAACAGCTGGACACCTGCAGGGCTCAACCTTGAGGAGAAGGAGCTGTGGTAAACAACTAAGAGGAAGCAAAGGAGCACGTGGACACCTGCAGGCAGCTAATCCTGACTGTGTGAGAACCGCATGGACTGTGTGTGGTAACCAGCCAAGACGCATTTTGTGGCAGGTGAGAAAGCTGTAACTGTATAAAAAGCAGACACTTGTAGCAATAAAGGTCTTTGGCTTGAATCCCCGCCCGAGTCCGTGCCTTAATAATCCACACAGGAGAACATGTAGTAAAAACATGAGCACATTATCACAATTAGAATTCTCAGTCATTTATTGTCTTTTTAAAATGTTTTAAGTATTCAGTTTTTATGCATACTTGATGCTAATTATTTTCTGTTTGGAAACAGCTGTGGGAAGAGAACTAAATCCATAATGCCTGTATGAAGACAAGTAAATGTATGTGAAGGTGTTGCTTCTACAACTCAAATGGAGAGTAAGCAATAATCTGTGTATAGCATGTGCTGAATTCCACAATTCAAAGTAAAATTGCAATTTAGAGTATTGTGTTTTGCTGTTTTAAAAGGAAAAAAGAGTTTTTTAAAAATAGATAAATATAAGTCATTCTTCCTAAATATCAACAAATTTGCAATGGAATTCTGAACTAGATTTCACTATAACTTATTACAGTTTGGGAGGGTAGGGGAGCAGTTTTGAGGAAAGATACTTTTTAGCTCTTCTGTAACCTTTCCATTGCTATGTATCTCTTGGAACACAAATTTCCCCAAAAAGAAAAACAGAACTGTATTCTAAAATTGAGGAAATCATGCTCCTGTGACTTGCAAAAAGACAAAGGCACCAGGAACACAACAATAGCCATAATATTAGAGCACCTACTGCAGCTAATTTTGTGCAAAAAATATATTATACGGAAGGGGGACAACAAAAAAAACCCACAACAAAAAAAACCAAAAGGTTGTTGGGGTTGTGTGGTGGGTTGACCTTGGCTGGATGCCAGGTGCCCACCAAAGCTGATCTGTCACTCCCCCTCCCTAGCTGGGTAGGTGAGGGAAAAATATAACGAGAATCTTACGGGCTGAGATAAGGTCAGGGAGAGATCATTCAGCAGTTATTGTCACAGGCAAAACAGACTCAACTTGGGGAATTTAGTTTAATTTATTGCCAAATAAAATCAGAGTACGATAATGAGAATAAGACCAAAATAAGACCAAATCTTGAAACACCTTCCTCCACCCCTTCTTTCTTCTCGGGCTCAACTTTGCTCCCGATTTCTCTACCACCTCCCCCTTCAAAAGTGGCACAGGTGGATGTAAATGGGGATTGTGATAGGTTCATCACACATTACTTTCTGCCATTCCTTGCCATGCGGGAAGGACTCACACTCTTCCCCTGCTTCAGCGTGGGGTGCCTCCCACAGAAGACAGTTCTCCATGAACTTCTCCAATGCGACTCCTTCCCACAGGCTGCAGTTCTTCACTAACTGCTCCAGCCTGGGTCCCTTCTATAGGGTGCAGTCAGTCCTTCAGGAACAGACTGCCCCAGTGTGGGTCCCCCACAGGGTCACAAGCCCTGCCAGGAAACCTGCTTCAGCATGGTCTCCTCTCTCCATGGGTCCACAGGATCTTGCTCCAGCACAGGCTTCCCACAGGTCACAGCCTCCTTCGGGTATCCATCTGCTCCGGTGTGGGGCCCTCCCTGGGCTTCAGGTGGATATCTGCTCCACCGTGGAGCTCCATGGAGTGCAGGGGGACAGCTTGCCTCACCATGGTCTTTACCATGGGCTGCAGGGAAATCTCTGCTCTGACACCTAGAGCACCTCCTTCCCCTCCTCTCCTTCTTCACTGACCTTGGTGACTGCAGAGTTGTTTTCACATATTCTCACTTCTCTCGCCAGATGCAAATGTTGCCTGCCAGTTTTTTTCCCCTTCTTAAATATGTTATCACAGAAGCACTACCACTATCAATGACTGGCTTGGCCTTGGTCGGCGGTGGGTCTGTATCAGACACAGGCGAAGCTTCTATCTACTTCTTGCAGAAACCACCATGGAACACCCAGTGCTTCCAAAGCCTTGCCACACAAACCCGGTACAGGCTGATAACATGCTGATGTTTTGGGTTGTTGCTGAGCAGTCAAGGACTGTCTGGCTTTTCATGGTGGCCTGCCGTGGCTAGGGGGGCACAAGAAGCTGGGAGGGGACAAAGCCAGCACAGCTGAACCAAACTGGCCAAAGGGATATTCCATACCATATGGTGTCATGCTCTGTATATAAAGCTAGGGTGAAGAAGAAGGTGGGAGGGAACGACGTTCAGAGTTATGGCATCTGTCTTCCCAAGAAACCTTTATATGTGATGGAGCCCTGCTTTCATCCCCTGCCCATGGAGAGTAGCGAATGAATTCCTTGTTTTGCTTTGCTTGTGTGTGCGGCTTTTGCTTTACCTCTTAAACTGTTTTTATCTTAACCCGCCTCACTTTTGCTC
>NW_010539663.1:0-275 GCF_000687285.1 Phaethon lepturus | reverse complement strand
GATTCTCTCCCCTGTCCCAATGTGGGGGAGTGAGCAAGTAGATGTGCGGTACTTAGCAGCTGGCTGGGCTAAACCACAGCAGTCCTTTTTTTGCACCCAACATGAGGCAAGAAGGGTTTGAGATAAAACCAGATTTGATCAGAATGTGCTAAACTGAATTTATAGCTGCTATTGCTGTTTAGCTATTAATTGGCAGGCTCATTTTCTTGCCATGAGTTTGCTTTTCTTACTGTATATTAGCACATAGTGCTCATTAGTGGCTGCTTTTTGCTTTC
>NW_010539662.1:35138-45398 GCF_000687285.1 Phaethon lepturus | reverse complement strand
CAGGTCGGGCGCGCAGGGCCCGGCCGCGCTTGCCGGCCGCTCCCGCTCTCGCTGGGGTTGTTCGCGACGCCCAGGTGGGCTGTAAGCACAGGCACGGCGTAGGCAGTGGGTCTTGGTTCAGCTGGGGAGGGGGAATGGGGGGAAAATGGCAAAGCATCCCAAAGATCTGTTCGTTGGGGTGGGGTGAGCTTTGAGAGGGAGGCCGAGCTAAAATGTGTCTTTCTGAGTATGTTTTCACGTGCAATTGAGTTAATCCAGTGCAAGGAGTAATTCGTCGGGCAGCTGGTGCTTTGCAGTGCTGGGGCCTTCGAGGCTGATGCCTCTCTGTAAATCAAATCTTTTGCTACCGAAGCAGCGAGCCAGGGATTGCTCTTCTCTGCCTTTCCCTCCTTCCCCGCACCTCTCATCCTCCATATTGACTCATTGCTCTTTAAAAACGCTGTACCTGATCAGGTTTCCTTCTGGAGGTGGTTTTCTCATCTTCCTTTGATGACCTGAAATTTTCCCAGGCTCGTAGCATGCAATGTTGTTAGTGTAAGTGAACCTTTTCTCAATGGCCTGTCTACAAAAACCGGTGCCAGAACAGAACTCCTGTGCTACCATGTGCATTTGAAGCAAGAGTACAGTGCAGATGCCCAAAATATTGGGGTCGGTGTGGATGTGGGCTCCCCTAGAGCTAGACAAGGCGACGCAGCCTATTTCTGAAACGCGGAGCTTTGCGAGGAATGTGGCGCTGGTATGTCACTCGAGTGTACGAAAGCCACCTGTGTTTGATTAAGGTGCAGTCTTGCTTTTGGGACTAACTGGATATTCTTTCAGAATACTTTTCACAAGCCTTAAATTCCTGTTTGGGGATGAGAATTTGCTAGGTGGGTAGCCAGGTAAAAACATGCTGCCTGTGATAAAAACATGACCTGATGCCTGTACTGTCCAGGTAGGCCGTGCAGAGGAGTTAATGGCAGCGCAGAAGATGACATGTGTCCTGTGGCACCGCGTGGTACCTGAGTGTGGATCTCTTGGATGTGGGGCCTGCCAGATTCCAGCATCCTGTAAAACCACCATTGGCTGCTGTTTTAGCATAGCACCAGCCATATCAGTGATGCCGAAAGCTGGATGTAAAGTTTTGGGATATTCTGTAACACTCATTTTTAGTGGGTGCCTGGTCTGAGCCTGGTTCTGTGCTCTTGGAAGTTGCTGAGGGCTTTGCCATTGATTCTGCTGAAAAAGAGGCGTTAATACAGTAGTGGTGCATAGCAAAATTAGGGGTTTGTAATCTTAGAGTGTTTATTTACGGCGATACTCATTTATTTTTTTTTTCTCATGTGTTTCAGCCAAACAAACTTGTTCACCTTGGAGCTACATATATTGGTGTTTTGAGATTTGAGCTCATCCCCCACTGTTCCTGTGCAAGCAAGGACCAGAAAAATGAATATCCAGGGGAAAGGCTTCCCCTTGGACCTTGGAGGAAGCTTCACTGAAGATGCTCCGAGGCCACCGGTTCCTGGTGAGGAGGGAGAGCTCGTGTCCACGGATCCAAGGCCAGTTAGCCATGGTTTCTACTCCGGTAAAAGCGATGTGGTTAGAAATGAGACGTCCACAGCAACACCGAGGCGCTCCGATTTGGATTTGGGGTACGAGCCCGAGGGGAGTGCTTCACCAACTCCACCCTACCTGAAGTGGGCCGAGTCGCTGCACTCCTTGCTGGATGATCAAGACGGTATCAACCTCTTCAGGACTTTCCTGAAACAGGAGGACTGCGCAGATCTGCTGGACTTCTGGTTTGCCTGCAGCGGCTTCAGGAAGCTGGAGCCATGCGCATCTAATGAGGAAAAAAGGCTCAAGCTGGCAAAAGCCATTTACAAAAAATACATCCTCGACAACAACGGCATTGTGTCCCGGCAGATCAAACCAGCCACAAAAAGCTTCATCAAAGACTGCGTCATGAAACTGCAGATTGACCCTGACATGTTTGACCAGGCCCAAACAGAGATTCAGTGCATGATAGAAGACAATACCTACCCTTTGTTCCTTAAGTCGGATATTTATTTGGAATACACGAGGACAGGTGGGGAAAGTCCAAAAATTTATAGTGATCCGAGCTCAGGGTCTGGGACAGGTAAAGGGCTACCCGGTTATCTGCCGACTCTGAACGAGGACGAGGAGTGGAAATGTGACCAAGAGGCCGAGCCCGAGGCCGGTAGGGACTCGGCACCCTCCAGCAGGCTCACGCAGAAGCTGCTTCTGGAGACGGCCACCCAGCGCGCCGCCTCAGCTCGGCGCTACAGTGAGGGGAGGGAGTTCAGGTAGGTGAGCACCGGGGCAGCGTCCCTTCCGCGGGGAGCGGATCGGGGAGCCGCTGCGGGCGCAGGGGTGATGGGAAGCCTTGGAGGACCCCGGGTGATGGGGAACATCCGCATCGGTACGGGATTGTGTCACGTGGGCGCTTTGGTGGAATGCGAAGCTTTATTTGAAAGTACTCGCAAGTTATTTTAAGGGTGTCTTTGGCCGTTCCTCTCTGATTGCCCCGAATCATCCCTGCAACACGTTCCTCACCTGCGGAAACCGCTGCCAGATGCGGTCTGGAGGCAGGTAGGGCTTGGTGGGCAGTGCACGTCCTTGTGCGCCCACAGCGAGTCAGTCTTTTAAATACACCAGGGAATTGTGATGAGCCACAACTGGAGGCTGCAGGAAGCTTGCAGGAGATACCCTCACCTCCGTAATATTTGTATGAGTGAAATGGGGTTCACAGTACTCCTGGTGATGGTACTGCTTTGCACACGAGATTCCCAGCGCTGAATTCTAGCGGTGTCGAAGTCAGAATCATCGAATCTAGTTAAAACTATTCTCTGCTGCAGCTTTTCCCTTCGTCAAAGTAATTGCTGTTGTGTTTTTTTTAACTGGAGGAGTTGCACAGTTTTGCAGCCTGTTTTTTTTCTCGGTCCCCCACCCACTTCCAGCCAACATGGATTTTGAAACTTGCTGAGAGCTCAGTTAAAATTCCAGACAATTAACTTAGCAGGGAGCTCTCTGGGATCAATAAGCGTGTGTGTGTCTAACCCTTGCTGAATCAACAGAACCCGGCCAGAACACATTCCTACTTTTTTTTTCTTTTAAAATAAAATCTCCTTGTTTTAAGACCTGCTTAGGCTAAAATCTGACGCTTTGTGAAGATTACGAAATGAAGTAGATGAACTGTCCTCTTCAAAGCCGCCTGCCTTATGAAAAGCATTTCTGTGTTTAATCTCCCTCGGCCGTCCCTTTAGGCTGGCAGCTGGAAACGCATCCATCCCTCCCCGCGCAAGGTCTCGGCGCCTTTCAGCTGGCAAAATGTTCTCGGTTTCTTGTTTTCTTATAGATTTTTGAGGAGGGGGATGTTGCATGTGAAACTCTTGGGGGGAAAAAAGGGGGAATTCATGCGGACTCCTGCTGGTTTAATCAGGAGTCGGAAAAACAAAATCCCAGGGTCCTGGGACTTTCCTGTGGAGTTAATAAAAACCTTGGACGTTTTGTGAAGCGCGTTTTCACTGCGTACGGGTACTCACCATAAGCGAAGGATTAGAAAAGGCTACAACTTAAGTATTTTTTAATGTAAGCGATAATGGCTTTAAGATTGAAAACGGCTTATTTGAGGTTCAGCTGTCTTTAGCTTCCTTACTAGAGCAGGTAGCAAAATCCTTCATGCAACACTGCGCTTCTCAGCTTCAGAAAAAAAATGCACTTTACCCATTATCTGAATAGGTCTGTGCCAGATTTTAAAGTGGTTAAGAAACGTGCTATGAAATAGAAGTATTTTGGAGGGGAGTTCCTTGGTCTTGAGCATTTTCATGCCAGATTGGAACAACGTGAAATAAATCTTTACCTGGGGGATGGAGGTCAGAAAAAAATGCATTACTATTAATTTGTAGTGTCCAGCAGCCTGTCATTGTGGCTGCTGGCGCTCCGTTGACCTGTGGGGTAGGGAGGCACGGAAACCTTTACCGTTCTCACCAGAGCAGGAGTCATTTCTCAGCCTGGAGTAACTGAAGATAAATGATTTATTTTATTTTTAAAATGTTGGTATGTCAGCTCTAGTAGCGTCCAGAGCATCGCCACGCAAGATGCTGCCGAACTGTGTAATCTCTGCTTTTTTTTATTCTAAAAAATCTGCTGAGATACTAATTTATGAGGTGATTGTTCCTCTTTGTGCAAGACCTTGTGGTTGAATTAACTTACTTCCCGGATGTTGTATAGCAATAGCTGTCTTGAATAAGCTGGTTTTTAAGCTGTAGCATCTTTATCCTGCAGGCTTTTTTATTCATTTCCTTTCTCACCTGAGTAACTGTGCCGGAAGCTGGTGGAGCTGCTTGCAGCAAGAAGCGATAGCTGCGTGCAGCATTTGAAAGGCTAGGTCCCAATTTATTTTGAAAAATTCCACAAACCTTTTTTTTTTTTTTTTTTGCGTGTACGTGTGGAAGAATTTCTCCTTGCTGTTCTTGAGGGAATGTTGAAATAAGCTGTTTTGCATTGTATCTGAGGGCCTGTTTAATCTTCCCAAGATTGAACTTCTATTCCTTGGCTTCCATGGAAACCCTAAATAAAGAGGAATCTGAGCAAATGCAGTAGAAGTATTTCTCTGTTAGCAAATGAGCATCTTGAATCGGCTCCAAATTTTTTGCAGCAGAAAGTTCATAAATCTTGACACGGTAGCTCTGCTCTTGGGAGTGCGAACGTAAAAAACTCCTTAAACGGCAGAAGACAACTCGCTATTAATGTTGGATATTTTGAAGGTGTGCAAATGTGCGTGCGTATGTGAGAATATCCCGAAGCCAAAAGCATCGCTGTTACCCACTGTGTTTTTGTATGCGTAGGAAAAGGCCAATAGTCATTATAGTTAGGCTCCTGCAAATTAATTGGACATTGGTTATGGATCAGTGAACTTCAAAGAGGGTAACCCCCGAAGATCTCGGGCATTAACTCGGAGCTTCCGAAAGTGACACTAACGTGGTTGTGAGGGCGGCTAAATCGTTCATTAACCTTCTTCTGACACGCCGGGACGGCGTTCCTTGGATCCGAAGAGCAGAAATTAAACCTGTGCCTGAGAACCGCCCTGCAGCCTGGTTTTCGAGCGCTCCAGGAAAAGGCACACGTCTTAAAAAGTTGGAAATTTGGTGTTTGGAGGTGAGAGGTCGCAGCTGTGTCTTTTGTCAGGGTGGGTTTCTTCTGCCTTCTCTTTAGCTCTGTGTCGGAAGGGGCTCCTCTCCCACTCCCGAAGTGTTGGGCGGCAGCGCTCGCACCCATTGCTTTTGCTTTCTTCCCGTGGTGGAAAGCGAGAAGAGTGTATGGTGTTATGTGTGAGCAGCTCTGCCTTTGTCTCTTCTGAATGACCAGCAAGCTGGGAGGTGTGGGTTGGTTCTGCCAGTTGTTTGGGGTTTTGACCTGTGCCATGAAGTATGCAACGTGTTGCAAAGGAGTCCTGGGGGATGGTGATGAGAGGACATGTGGTGGTGGTGAGGTCTCCAGTTGTTGGACATCGAAGAGTATCATGGTGGAACTGATGGGCATGGATGGAGAAATTTCCCAATGGGGGCTTCGATACACATGTGGTTTGTTTTTTTTTTTTTTAAAGGAAGCTGGCTACATGATCCAAGTTTTAAGCTGAGCTAAGCTCATGGTGTTTCACAAGTGGTGGTGGTTGAAATGAAGGAGGTGGGTGATGAGGTGGTTCTCCACCAGGCCTGGTAGAAGTCACCAGGAGAGTCCTCCCGCTTGTGCCCATGTACTGGCAGCCTCCCTGGGTACGAGTGAGGGCAGCTCTCCCCAAAACATAGAGCCAGCACGTCTTCATAACAGGGTACACAGGGAAAGCAAGTGGCGAAGAGCTGAAGGAGCTTTAGAGGGATGCGACAACCTCTGGTCTGAGATGGTGCAATGAAGAACTGTAACACGGAGAGGAACGGTGGAGGCTGGTTCAGGAAAGATGTGGGATCTCTCCGTTGCTTAGGCAGCGTAAGCGGTCCGACGGTCAGAGGCTGGGCCGGCATCAGGAAGAAGCTGAAATTTAGCTGGCAGACCTAATTTTGAGGTTTGCTCCTTCGTTTATAATTAAATATTTTTAAATTGCACACTGCTGACTCAAGACTGTGTGGTGAAGGAATCGGTGTTAATTGTACTGAACGGGTGGAAAACCGGGGATGCAAAATAACAAAGGCTGATGCAGGAGCAGTCTGTGTTTAGAAAGTTGAAGGCATGTCTTACTGATGCTTCTTTCACCTGGAGAGGCAGTACGTGCATCCTGGAGCTGGGCCACTGGAGCTTCGTGGGAGCTGGTTTGCTGCTACTGAACGATATACCCGTATGTAAAGGCATAAAGAAAAATTTTGGATGCTTAGCTTGAATTAAAATTGCTGGGCCCATAACATCACTTGTAATCAATACAACCCTATTTGGAGTCTGCGTAGAGCAGTGGCTATTTCCAATTTTAAAGAAAATAAGTTACAGAAGAATAGTTTTGGTTCTGCTTTGTTCTGGAGAGAAGTTACTGGCTCTTAGCAGGGAGGTGGGGTCTGATGCTAATGGTGCTAAGTGGTAATTTAGTGACTGGAGCGCTGTAAGATATACAAGACAAAGACTGATGGCGTTTTTGCACAGAAGTTACGCCAGCTTCTTTAAATATATTGTTAAGCTGATGAAACTTCTGCGTGGAAATGCTTACATTAACAGTGTAAAGTATTTATACTGGCGGTTGCCAACTTTTAAAATGGATTTTATTTGACAAAGAATACCTTTTGTGCCCATAGCTTTGCCTCTGCACAAATCAAGATGAAGAAGTGGTGTATTTGTTGTTTGGTTATGGATCAGTGCTTTGGCTGCTTTTTAAAGACAGGTAGTTAAGCTTTGAGCACTCTTTTGATAAATGAATAGCTTTTTCTCTCCTCCTCCAGGAAACAGCTACCTTATTTGTTGTGAATGAACGTTAAAAGCATGGAAGGGGAATTATATCCCCCTCTTTTTGGTGCTGGGGAGGTTCAGATTGGACATGGGAGGAAAAAAAAAAACCCATGAGGAGTGTGATGTGGCCCAGGAACAGGTCAGCAGAGGCGAGGTGATCTGCATCCTCGGAGGGCTCCACGGCTGGGTTAGAGCCGTGGCCAGTCTGCTCCAGGGTTGGCGATGGTCCTGTTTTGACGTGCACTTAGAGTGATGGCACGAATCGTGAGATACGGTGTTTTGAGAACCAACGTCCGGCTGGTTTGGGTTCTGCCCGGTTTCAGAAAGAATTGGGTGCTGAAAGGCTGAATGGGAGCTGAACCGATCCCAGGGTGCTGAGAAGGGCACCCAGGAGGTGGGCCGCAGGGTGAGTACACCTTGGTTTTGATCTGCCGTTCAACTTCAGCTTGGCTTTATGTTTTAAGGGTTTCTTTGTTGTTGCTATAATGGACTAATCCCTCAAATAATTAGTTACCATTGGACGTTTTAAAAATGAGTGCCTCTTGGATGTTTTCCTTTAATAGTCTGTTAGATCCTGGATTTATTAACTATTGAGACAGACTGTGAAATCCTGTTACGCCAGGCTTTCTCAGTGGAAAAGGGACTGAGAAGGGTGGGGGGTGCTGGGGGAACACACGCTGGCCTCATGTTAGGGTAGAACTGTTGACTTCCCCATTTTCCCAAGCTGTGCAAGAAGTCCTCCTTGCCTGCTGGGCTGGGTCGCTGGCAGCTGGAGCACACCACGGTCGTGGGTCATCCCTAGATTTGAGGCTTCAGAAGGTGCTGAATCAAAAGTCAGTGTCCATCAAAAATAAATCACGTGCCTGATTTTCTTAGAATCAGTGGAGAAGGCTGTATGTATAGCGCAGAAGATTGCTGTGTTTAAAAAAAAAGCCTCAGAACGGAGGTGCTGATATCCTAAATCAGTTCTTGGAAATATCATTGGATTATTAGGCTCATCCTTAAATCCATTAAGCAAATTACAGTTAATCAGTCAAATAAAAGAAGAAAGATCTTTTGCAAGGCACAGGGTTTTGAGCCACATGCAGAAGCTGTAGTAATATTTTAATTTTCTGTCTGTCAGTGAATGTATTCAATCACTTCACTTCCTTATGTGGAGGATTTGAAATTAGAAACTGAGGTTAATTATCTGCATTAAATGAAAGATGTGAAAACCACAAAAGCAAAAACCTTCACGATTTGGTATGGTCTGTTAAGCCAGGCAGGCTGTTTCAGAAGGAGAAGGGTTATTTTTCCCCGGTTTTGTTCCAATTGAAGGGTTTTAGTCACAGTAATTGAAATGATTAAAAAGTCAAATTGCTGGTGAATATAATTCTGAGCATCTTTCTGAAAAGATTTGACACTTGGTTGAGAGCAGGGGTTTGCTCTGCTTGGCGGCGTGGAGCAGCCGGTGGTGTGCCGTCCCGGCGCGGGTGAGGCCAGTGTCTTTGGTGCCTTGTTGCCAACCCCTTCCATGGCAGTGGGCTGTCAGAGCTCTGCTGCTGGCTTAGCGGAGGTGATTTGGAAGTGGAACAATACAGAGGAGAGCCACGCTTTTGAGCGTATCAGATATAAAACGGGTCTGACATCATCCATCCTGATGCCAGTAATTAGCTAATTACTGCCTGCTTCACTTGGAAGTGCAGCTTTGGACTCCACGAAGACGACGACCCTCTTGGAAATACGCCATCCCAAGGAGTCAGCTGGTTTTGGGGTGATTTACTTGTTAAGAGGCTCATTTTTCTCTTGTTGCTGCAGTCCACATGTGGCTCAGGTTTGAACTGCTCCGGGGGCTGCAGCACCCGTCTCTGCTCGTGGGGGCAAAGCTGCCCCTTCGCTGGTGCAGCCCTGAATCCCCCGCTCCAGGCATGTCAGGAAAGGTCTGACTTTTCTGGAGACGCACATCTTCTCGTTCCCCTCCACCGTATGCCAGAGCAAGCAGCTTTGCCTGAAGTCACGCTCAGAAATTAAATTGTAGCAGGTCACGCTTGCGCGTAAAAGCAAAACCATCGTTACTCGCAGCCCTGGTCCGTGTTCTTCACTGTTGTGAGGCGGTGATGAGTTTAAGTAGAACCGTTGCAGTTTTAAGTCAGATTATCCAAATTCTATAAAACCCACATGGAAATTGGATTTTACCTTTGAAGACTCAAAGCACACTTCTGTGGTAAGTGTCCTGTGGCCCCCAACATACAATCTGTCCTTAAAGTAACAGCTTTTAGAAGGTCTTTAGCTGACCTAAATAGCTGATAGTTGCATAGCTTTCATCTATCCTGATGAAAAACAGCAGAGGGAGGGAAAATTACAGCTACAGGAAAAAACCCCTTTGAAACACCCAGTGAGACGTACGGGTTAGCACCAGGACCTTGTGTTAGTTGCCGGACTAATGACCAGAAGCTACTGGGGGTTATTGTTCTGTTGACCCCCATATATTCCCTGTCCTGTTGTAGACCAGAGAGTCTCAATCCTCTCACTCTCTCCCTTTTAATTTTCCTTTTTTCTGGAGGTTTAGGGTTTTTGGCAGTTGTCTCCAGGGTGTGTTCAGAGACATTCTCATGCTGGAAGGAGGAGAGCGGTGGGAGTGGGGAGGTGGGATTGCCTTTTTTTCAGCAGTCCACATTTAGAGTGGGTTAACTCTGCTGGAAAACCATGCCTTTAGTGTTCCTTTTCGATCATAAATGTTGGTCTTTTTCTTGGCTGGCAATCAGCTTTCAGACTGGGTGATATTTATCTGGAAGAGGGGCTTCCTTGTTCTGCCACTGCTGCCAGCCTGGTCCAGGCGGTCGCTTTGGGACCTCCGTCTGGCGCATGCATTCACGTGGGATCGATCCTTTGGTAGCTCGGGATCTCTCCAAGCTTTCACAAGGGAAGTTCAAACCAGACCCGAGTCATAGGGGAGATTCTGGGAATTGCAGGTAGGATCCGGCAGAGAGGTGCGCGGACTCTGTATCCAGCTACTGGGTTTTATTAACTTTGTCCTGGCTCTGCCCCGCGGAAGTAAGAGCTGTAAAACCATTTGGCACCAGACATGCAAATGAGAGCTGGGCTGAAGCGACTGTTACCCCTGAAGATCCCAAAAGAGGAATCAACAAATAGAAATTATTCTATTAGTAGGGGCAAAGTTCACAGGTTAACCATCGTGTCAAATCAATGAAATACAGCCTTGATCTCCTGCACAAGGGCTTTATTGTGTATAAATGAGAGTGCCCGAGCAAAGACAGCAAGTTCTTGCACTGTAACATTTGCAGCGTGCTGAAAAAAGGGAAGCTCTGTACAGATTGCAGCATGAAATGCCTC
>NW_010539662.1:0-35107 GCF_000687285.1 Phaethon lepturus | reverse complement strand
TCCTGCTTCAAAAGACTGTAAAACATGACCTTGGAACCTTCTTGCTCTCCTTATGGCCCTACCCAGATTGGATTTCCACAGGGCATGTATTTTTTATTTTTTTAATAAAAAGTTGGGGTCTTTGGCTAAGAGGCCTTGTCTTTGTACTTTTAATTCAGTCCATGTGACTGTCATAACATTTATTTCTTAGGAAATGAAAAATGTTCCTTCTTGAGCAAAGCCACAGAAGAAAGCCGTTGGGTATGCTGGCAACCTCAGGTGTGTGCAGCATGTGCCTTCTGCCGATCTGCTAGTGCTGGATGAAGACCATCACCCCGAGTCCTTTGTTGCTTGGTCCAAGGCTCTGCCAAGAAAAGAAACGGCAGAAGCCGCCCTCTTTGTTGTGGAAGTATTTATATTTAATGTGTCTTCGAACATCTGCACATTCAGGGAAACTTTGTTTTCCTCTCTTGGGAAAAGCTACTTTGAAAAGGCTTGCTTGACCCTCTTTTCTTCAAGATGGGCCAATGCTGGCAAAAACAGATGAGCTTGAAACAAGATGGAAATGGGCAGCAAAGGATGCGTGCGTGTGTCGCTGCACTGTAGGATTTGTCACGTTGTAAAACAGCACTGCAGGTTTTCCCCTCCAGATACACGCAGTGAAGTTTGTGACCCGGGGGTGATTTGAGTGCTGCCGGCTGGGGAAGTGAGCCCAACTGGAGGCATTTTGGGAAGGGTGAGCATCCTGCTGGCCCCGAGCAGTGGGTTTGGGTCTTCCCCAGGAGTGGCTGGAAGGAGCCTGCTAAAACTGATCCATAAACCTTCCTCCTCTTGGAAGAGAGGAAGCTTTCCAAATGGGCATGGGAAAAACTTTCCTGTGGTAATCCTGGAGATAACAGGTCATGCAGCTTCACTCAGTGGTTCTTGCACAATAACTTGTGGTCAGGCTGAAGTGTCTATTTTAGAAAGGCATCCAAGTGATGGGAGGTCATGCAGCATTTTTGTTATCTCTTCCCGTGGTGAGTTACTCTCACTGGTCTCAGTGTGTTCCTTATTGCTCGCTTCAGTCTTTTTCCAGCTGCAGTTTCCAGCTGCTGGGTTTTGGTGTGTCTTTGCTGGCTTTAGTGGCTCCAAATACTTTTGCGTGTTTGGAAGAAAAGAAAAAAAAACCACAACCAACAAACCACCCTACTGAATGGGTGTGAATGTTCTCCTTAAGTGGCAGCAGCTTTGTTATGGAAGGCCCTTTGGTTTTATTAGACTTTTCAACCCTCCGGTCGTCGACTGTTAAACAAGCTGTAGCTTGTCATGGTTGACAAACCTTCATTCTGGTCTCAGACCTAACCTACCAGTTTAAAAGGCAGTATTCTTTTGTGTGCAGGTTTCTGGGTGGGGACCATTGGGCTTCTAAGGGAAATTAACTTGCAGCCTCTCTTTCCCCCTCCCACCTCAAATAAATTAAGTTTTGTGTTAACTGTTCTGTCACTTCCAAAGGCCAAAAGGAAATGTCAGCCTATGCTTTAGGTTTTCTGCTACACACTGGGAGGGCAAGTAGGTGGGAATATGTAATTGTATTAAAAACAAAACAGCTGCACGATCAGTGTCAGCAGCTAAAGATAAAATGTAGAAAGTTTTTTCGAATGATTCATCCATAATTATTTAAAAACATGTTGAATTTATTCTTAAGCTTCGGAGGAGAATTCTTGCAAGGCTGGCGTTTGCCGTCGGAGATGTTTATACACCTGAGTAAATGCCTGTCTCAGCAGTTTGTCGGTGTTGACTGCTCCAGATATAAATCCCTTCAAAGGTAAACCCAGCACACCTTTGTCTCTGCTGGCCTTTCCGTCTCCAGAGTTTCCACGGGTGAGGTGGAACCAGTCGTAGCTGGCAGTAGGACGGGCAGGGTGCTGAGGCTTACACCGTTTTAATAACCGTTTCATGCAGATTTGCTCTCTGTAGGTGTAGGTGACAAAGGTTGTAGCAGCTGGGTGACACAAATATGCTGATGGAGCTGGTGGTGGGGTGGTTGGGGAGCAGCTTGGTGCGCCCACAGCCACGACAGCCAAGCTGTGGGCTTGTATTTTTATGTCCCTCCAGCAGTATCTGTTGTATGGATAGTAGTGGTCCAGGGAAGAAGGGAGGGAAGCTCCTCTGGATGGTCCCTCTGGGATGCGGCAGACTGGCCACATCTGATTTTAGGGGCGCTGGAAGAGACAGTGCTTTTCCTCGTGGCGTGGCGTTGCAGGTGCTGATGCTTTCTGCCCAACTGGGCAAAACTCGGTATTTTTATTTTCAGCCTTGTGGTGTTCAGGAGAAGGTAGCCTGCGCTGAGAGAGAGGCGTTTTTCACATGCTTCTCTCTCTGTGGTTGCCAAGAGGTTGGAAATGTGTTACACTGAACGGGCTGAAAATTGTTCGGGGTGGTTGTTGTTGTTTTTATGCTAACATAGCACTCTGCCCGACTCACCGGCCCAGATAAGCATCCGCGCAGGGCAGGGCTCTTGCCCACGTGGCCGGGAGGGCAGCCGGCACCGGAGTGGGTGTCACTGCCGAGCAACCAACGCCTTGCAGTTTCGTCAGGTTCAGGGTGCGTTTTTCCTCCAGCGAGAGGCACGGCATGGCGCGGACGCCTGCGCTGCCTTTCGCTTTGCCCCACTGCAGCAGAGCAGGGAGAGGAGGGGAGGGATCTCTGCGACCAACACCCTGAGTTGCGTCTCTGATCCAGACATTAGTGTTGTGCCCTCAGTCCCTGGGACAGTTCACCAGTCGAGCTCCACTGCTCCATCACACGGCTTGGCTGGAAGAGATGAGCAAATCTGAGGAAGGCAGAAACTCCAGTGCTTGTTCTAGCCCCTCTCCTGCTGAGCCCTGCTGCCTGCAGTGGCAGCTTTAGTCTAGAGCTCAAGGAGGTGATTCAAAGAAATCTTTTCTGATCCTGCAGCAGCCTTGGAAGAAAAGTCAGCTGGCCCCATGTTGATCTGTTTTCCTTTCTTCATGCAGTGCTGGAGCTCCTCTCCTTAAGAACTGACTATCCCTTGCAAAACATTATTGACTTGGGCACTCGCAGCCCAGGAGAGGCGGCTTGTTGGAGCTGTAGCAAGTGAGCTGATACCCCATTGATTTTATAGTGAAGGTGCTGGCCTTGCAGCCCTCCAGCGCCTGCCCACAGCTCTTCCGCATGCTCGGAAGGGTAGATGCATCCTCAGCTCGCTGGATTTGCCTCCTCAATGGTCGGATACACTTGAGAGGCAGCAGTTGCTTGGACTCAGCAAGGTCATCTGGGTTTTCGTCCCTGATGGTGACGCCCTGAGTCAGCTCCGCATGGATTGCTCTCTTTCTCACCTCATGTAGGTTCTTCTGTTTGGAGCCATCAACCACATTGCCAGCAGTCAAGCTACGAGCAACTCTTTTTCTTTGGTAATTGCCACCTGTGGCTTGGCACCAGCAGTGTCAGAAACCCTCCCAGGTAGCCCATCTTGGGCTGTCGACTTGGGCGTAGTGTGTTGCCTCGGGTGGTACCGAGTAGTGTAATCCACTCACTTCGCAGCTTTGGAAATCATCCTGGAAGCCTGAGCTGAAGAAAGAGGGTGGGACTGGAGCCAAACCTCTCGTTCCAGATGGGACAGTAGTGGCAGGAACACCTATTGTCCACAAAGGTGTTGCCAAGCCACAGAAGGCAATTAGCAGGGAAGAAAAATGTGCTTCCTTTAAAATTTGAATTTTAAAAATATGTTTTCTTTTTAAATTGAACGTACACACATTGATATGCCAAGTAGGCAAAATCAGGATTGTAAGAGCAAGCATCTGAAATTATCTAACTCCTGTAGTTAGCAGCTTAGTAAAACAGGCAAGTTTGTCAAACAGGATTATATTCAGTCCTGAGCGATCGCTGAGTGTGATCAGGATTTATAACATTGGGTTACTCTGCCTTTGGCACAGAGGACAAGTAAAACAGTCCTGGAGTAAGGTAGAGAGGCCTCTTTCTAACCGTATTGTTCCCAACGTAGCTATGGTAGAGACAGAGTTTGAAAATAAATTTTTCCTCCTTTTTAGGGTCACCTGTTGGTCTTGCAGGTCTAAACTCTGTATTAAACAGTCAACCCCTTCGGGCCTTAAAAAGGTTTTCACAAGCCCTCCTTTTCATACGGGGGACCCTTCTGCACCAAGTCCCCCTCCCCAGCTGGCGCTGCAGCCGTGGCTTATGTTTGTGCTAGGCTGCTGGATTTCACCTTTACTGTCTCGGTGCTCAGTCGGTTCCCTCTGTTGCCATAGTCTGAGTGTGAATTTGGAAACAGAGAGCAGGATTTCAGTGCTGGCGATCTCAGGGGTGGGCAATCCTTCTCAGGAGCTGGGGTGAGCGTGGAGATGGGGAGCGGCAGTGCCTGCAGTTGCAGTCTGCGACGGTCCGGGCTTGAGGAGGTGGAATAGAGAAGAGGGTAGATGGTGTGGCCCCGCGCTGGCTGAGGACCTGCTGACCGTGCGAGCTGTCAGAAGCTGTTTGAGGTCGGAGTGCCCTCCGAGTCCTGGAGGAGTGCCTTACTAGCGCTTTACTATTCTTCCTACCTGCGGCTTCCCATATAGACAAAACAGGCGGGTGTCACTTCTTGGAGAGAAGTGTGTTAAAGCTTGTCCCAGGCTCTTTCAAGCATGTTGTTGGCTTTCCTTGCATTAATCCTTCCTCCCTGCTCTTCACCTGTGATGCAAGATCAGAAAAGGCTGTTTCAGTATCTCACCATAGCTGATCATGATTTTACCCTTCTCAGCAGATTTCTTAAAATACTCATGCTCTCAGTAAGTACATCAGCCATGGCCACCTAACGTGGTGGTGACAGTAGTCCCACTTCGAGCTGGAGGTTGGACTATTCCGCTCCTCCAGAGGCCCCTTCCAACCAGCACCTCTGTGATTTTAGTCCTTAATTAACTGCCAAGCAGATCCTCCTCTGTCACATGCATGCCTGAAGGACTTCATCAGCTTCTGCGCAACAACGAGCCCTGCAGAAACTCATATGCTCATATAGTTGAAGTAATGGCACTAACAGCTGGACTGGTGGCCAGGAAACAGGGAGCCATCGCTGCAAAGAATCATGAAATACGATATGGGAGCCCTGCGCTGAGGTAGAAGTGTGGTTCCAGCCACATGAGCAAGGAAAAGCATTTTTTTTCCCCAAAAAATATGCATTGAAAGCGAGGGATGAAACTGCTATACTATTAACAGCCATCTACACTAGATTGTATCCTAGTCCGTCCCTCCTCCTCTGTTCCTCTAGGGGTGTTTTTAAATCTCCGATCTAAAAGGTTAAGCTTTAAAAATGAGAAGAGTATGTTTCCTTTCCTCTCAGTCATTTAATGATTTTTAATTTGCTGTTTGATCCCGGTTCTCATGCATTTACTGCGTGGGCGCTACAGCATTGGGTTACAAATAAAGCAGATGACTGTTCCTTTAAAAACTACAAGGCTTAAATCAAATTACACGGTATTAAAATTGAGCATATTTTTCAAATAACAGAAATAGAAGGAATGGATTTTGTTGTTTTTGTTGTTGTTGTTGAGACTTGATACGCATGTTACAATCCTTCCATTTTTTAAATATCTGCTCTAAAATCTGTTCTCCTGGTGGTGAGCTTCTCTTTGCAGTGTGGTGACTAGAGGTCCTGCATCTCGCCTCCGAGGCCAGCGATGGTGGGAATGGGCAGTGCACTATTTTTAGAAATCAGCAGTGATATATTCCAGGAACTCCTGCAGTGTTTTTCAGAACCGAGTTTGAAGGTTTTAGGCACAGATAGCGAAATATGTCATCTGTGTAAATTGCTCTAAATTACCTGCAATTTGTTGGGAGTTGCCATTTTGAAGTGCATATTGCAACTCTAGATATTTGAGGAAGCTTTTGATTATCCCGAGCTTGTAAAATGTAATTGGCTATTTCTTAATTGTTGTCCTCAGTGAAGTATAATTACCTGTAATGTAGAGCTTTTTATTTGCCAATGCCGCAAACAGGAACCGAAGAGTGTCTGATTGAGATAAGTTTGGGGACTCCACCATGACTTATAGTCGCATCAGGTGACTTGTTTGTACTGGGACTGGTCTCTCCTATAAAGTCCTGGAGGCCTTCAAAGAACCTAGAAACCTTAAATACTCTCTTTATATATTGTTGTGCAGAATTCTGGCTTGTACTTTCCTAAAACACTCTTCAGACAGCTTCCGTTGTCTTAGCAAGGTAGTGGCATCTCTTTCTTCTGACGTATTGCATGAAGTTTCAGGAGGAATAGGCTGAATTGGAATTAATTGCTTAAATGCAGTTAATCAGAAGATGTGGTAGAGCTTGCTGGCATTCATGAATACTGTAGAGAAGTCACTTAATGAAGGCTTAGCAGCCTGAAGGAAGCCGATAGGTACAGAGAATCCCAGTTCACATCGGTGTGTCAGGGTACCCAGATGTAGAGCAGACAGAATAGGGCCATACTGAACGTGGATCTGCTGCAGACAAAAAGCATGTCTTATCCCAGTCCGACACGTCTGCACAGGGACTCGGTCCTCACGTCCCATGCTGCTGCTGCTCAGCTGCCCTTGGTCCAACCATGGCCATTCCTCTAGGAGCAGGGCAGGAGGGGGAATGTGGGTCTGGGATGCTGGGGTGACTTGGGTGGCGAGGGTATGTTGCATGGCCATCATGTAAACTGATGTCTCCCCAGGTTCGTGTCATGCTCATTCATGCTGAAGCTTTCATTGTGGTCATCTTCCCAAGCTGCATCTGTGCTTGGTGGGACATTAAACATTGCTACTTAGTTAAACTTAGATGTTACTGAGGAATTCATTGTTGTAGTTCTGGGCGGTTTTCGCGTTTTACAGCAGCAGAAGTGTGAGGCTGGGTACGTTCACCCCTCCTTCATCTCCTGTGCTGAGCCCAAGCGCAGCTGTGTGGAGTGGTGGAGGAACATGTAGTGTAGATTGATGCGGCCAGCCTGGGTTTTACATTCGGTGTAAGGGGATGGAGAGACGTAAAGGGAAAAGGAGAAGCCCTCTCGTTGCCCGCTGCAGCCCTGGGAGATGCTGTGCCAAAGCAGGCTGGTTTATGAACGGCTCTGCTCCCACACCTGGGGGTTTCCAGAACTTTCGTGTACGTGTGCTTTCCTTACATGCAGTCTGTAGGTTTAAAAATCCTCCTCACTGTGCCGTTAGAGCATGACTTAGAACCGAGAGCCGCTTGAGAGTGTCCTCCAGGAGCTCCTGGCCCATTCTGCCGCCTGAAAGCAGCAGCAGCTTCCTTTGGAGAAACCTCCTAAAAACAAAACCTTAAAATAAAACCCCTCTTCTTGCTAAACTAACTCTCCACAAACATAGAATTATTTAGTTTTATTTCTGCTCTTTTGATGGAGAACCGGTGCCGAACATTTCTCGGGGAAAGCAGTGAGTCAGCTCGCCCAACAGTGACTCTATTGATAGATGGAAGGAGTGGCGCTGAAGTCTGTCTAGTCATTGTTGGTGCTTGGCTGGAGCGCCGGGGGCTCCGAGGGCAGGCTCAAACACCTCTCGCCAGCTTTGGGAGATCAAACGCTATGAGTCAGGCCGCAGAAAATCATGATAGAGCCCAAATTAATTAAATTTTTTTTTTTTAAAGCCCTGTTTTGAGAGGGGGAAGGAAAGGACACGCATGCACTGGGGTGTGTGGGTCCTGCCAGCTCATGTGTCGTTGCAAGTTGACTTTTCTTGTGCCTCCCAAGCTGCTCCAGTGGAAACTCTGCCTAGTCCCTGCTCTGCTCCGGAGTTATAGACCTGCCAATTTTTTTCTCCTCTCTTGATATCCTCTCATTTCTCACCTTTCTGTGTAAGGATGTGAGGCAGAGCAGGAAAATAAACAGCGCTGACACACCACTCCCACGTATCCTGTCTTCTGGTTATTTTTCAATTAAAAATGCATGCAAGCCAGAAAACATTTCAAGAGGGGCTTTAATTCATTCTATTGTGTAATTTTGACCAAGGTGGGAGAGGCAGGAGGTGGCCAGATGGTGTGACTTGTGGCTGTGCTGCAGACCTACTTGTGGCTTTCTCCTGGGTTTTCCTGTCTCCTTTTCCCAAGGCACGGCTTGCTGTCGAAAGTGGGGAAGCCCACAGCTTCCAACAGAGCTTTGCCTATAAACCAAACCTTAAAAGTCACGGCCATGAAGGACCACTTCATATTAACGCACCAGCTCTTCATGCCAGCACCGCTGTGCCATGCCTTGGGTTGGTACCGTCCCTGGGCAAGAGCAGGTTACAATGGGCACCGGCGGCCTCGAACTTCACTTTGGTCTACTAAATGCAAGCGCCACACACTTTGATACCTCAGGCCATGCTGCCCCAAGCTTTCTTCAGGTGTTCTGAACACATGGTGTTCACCTCCCATCTCACCAGGCACCAGGAGCCAGCCAATTTTCAGCATAACGCACAATCTCAACTATTTTATTGCTTAATTTAGGCCATAAAGTCTCTTTGATGTGTTGTGTAATGCAACGTTCCTTCTGAAAAAGTGGGTGGAGTAGCTTTATGGTATTATAAAAATAAATAAAATGCCTGGCAGGATTTTGAAACCACATGGTCATTCCTCCTCTCTCCGCAGATAAGTTGATTGTTGAGAGAGAAATCTTGCTTAATATCTAACTTTGGGTGATTTATTTCTCCAGAGTCCTTTCATCTCCAGCATGTATTGGGTTATCTGTGACTTCTAATCTGATTGTTTTAAGCGTGATCAAAGAAACCAAGAGAATGCACTTTATTTTCCCACTGTATGAACAGAATGCTGTTTGTACAGTGCATTACATCACCTGTTCCTGCTGCTCCTGAGTCCTGCACCAAATGGCTGCGGTATAAATAGAAAACAGAATGGACTTGTAGGGGGTGATGAAATTTGTTCCACTTGCCGAGTAAAACAGAGTTAACTCAACGAATGCTTTCTTCACACCCAACTCTACCTCGGCACACAACAACACGGGCTGAAAATGTTTGAAATAACTCACTCGTGCGGGGTATCGAGCTGGCATTCAGCAGCGGCAAGGATCGGCGGGAGATGGCAGGCAGGGAGATTGCCGTTGTTGAAATTGCTGGGATTCTTTCCAGGCTATGCAAAGAAAGAGTTTGGCCTTGCGTCAGCATCGTCGTGTTGTTCTAGCTGCGATGGTCCACGGACAGGGTCTACGGGGAGAGGTGTTCGCCACCCTTGCCCAGGCTTGATGCTGCAGGATCCCTGCACACGTGGAGGGCCTTGCCATCCCAGAGGAACCCCTCCATCAAAAGCAAGCTTGCTTTTGGAAGGGCTGGAGGAGGTAGACCACAGGGACCCAACCTGGTTGTTGCTCCAGGATGCAAACTGTGCATTTCTGGGGGACAAGCGCTGAGGAGCAGCTCTGATTCACAGTGGAGGCCTAGGAGATGCCTCTGAAGATGGAAGCTGTGTTTCTCTGCTTGATCCTGAAAATCCCAAATTCGAGAAAGGATGTTTATTTTCTGACGTGTCTTAATGCTTCACCACCACACAACCTCAGCACTTCACGGAGGACAGCTGTCCTCTCTGCAGCTTTGTCATGTCTGCCCCAGCCAACCTCTCCGAGCCTCTTCGGGGGCACTGAGTAGCATTTTCACTCCGATTCTCTAATTGATTAACGTTTTTAACTTGGAATATTTGTTCTCAGCCTATGTTTGACTTTCAGTTTCTTGCTTCTCTTGCAGACCAGGAGGGTAGTCTGAGGGCCTGGAAGCTTGCTTGCTAGTTTTTCCAAGCTGTAGCTGTTGGTCTTAAAACAAAAAAATTAAAAAAAAAAAAAAATTCCTTTCTCCTTGCTGACCTTGCCTTGACACACCTACAGGCCCTCATGAAAATCCCACCCTGGGTAAATAGCTCACGTTTTTATTCAGAGAACTGCCTTGCACCAACGGGTCAGGGAAAATAATTTGGGAGATAAGTGGTGCTTTTATCTTAAGCAATTAGTCCTTAGTATTGGGGTTTTTTTTAAATTTTCTAATTGGCTTGGAAGTTGTTCTTGTGCAGCACATGGTTGCTGTCAGAATACTAAACTTGCAAAAATGGCTGAAATTTGTCTCCCCTGCCTGGTCCTGCCCCTGCCACCCTGCTCACTGGGAAGCAGAAAGCCACCAGCATTTCTGACGTGCCATTCCAGCAGGATGAGCTTAGGGCCACTATCTCCCCCATCAGCCTCCGGGTGGTGATCGTCTGATACGCCTATCTGATACGCGTAAAGGTTTTGCCCATCCATCATTAAGCTGCTGGTGGTTTTCTCTGTCTGTAGTCCCCAGGTTGAAGGAGCAGGCAGGAAGTGGGGAGAGGACTGAAGCATGGAGATTTCCATGTTGTCGCGGCGTGGGTCAGCGTCAGGATCTGCATGGCTTCGGCAGTGCTGACTGCTCAGGCACGGCCGGGTCTCCTCCTTGCTGCAGCCGTGCCGCCGTCTGATGGGGAATTGCCTTTCTCCAAGCAAACCGAGCCGCTCTGCAGTTTTTTTCGGATGAATTATAGGAAAATGAGTTTGTCCTTCTCGCTTGAAAGCTGCGCAGCACCAACACGGGATTGACTAAATCTTTCACGGTTTCCCGGCGGGAAGTTAACTTAACTGCGCAGTTACCTGGCCTTGTCCTGCCCACGGGTCTGCCGCCGCTGGCCGAAGCGGCGATGCCGAGCTCGCTCTCCGGAGCCTGGCCGGCAGCGGCGCGGCGCTCACCTCAGGGTTATATTGCAAAGGTTGCCGTAGCCGAAACGCTTCTCGTTTATTGTTTGCACAGCGGTGGTGTCGGGAGGCCCCTGCTTGCTCGGCTGTGGAGGAGAAATGTTACGATTTGAATTAGGATGGGGGATTTTCCAGCCCTCGAGGAGTGGCATCTTCCCTAGTGACGTTTCAGCTTCCTTTTGGCGTGGCTGGGGGGGGGGTGGCGTCTTCCCTAGTGACGTGTCAGCTTCCTTTTGGCGTGCCTGGTGGTGGGCAGGGGCGTCCATCTGCAGCGGCTGGGAAGCTCCTCTGTCTCTGAGCCCTTGTGGGGGAAAGGGGCTGAATTCTGGGGTGCAAAGCGATGAAACGATGAGCTGAGCTCGCCTTACGGCCGTTTTATTGCTGCTGTTGCAGACCCTAGAGGCGTCCGGCTGGACTCTGCGTGTTGATAGACACAGACCAGCACCGAAACAAACTGAATCTGCTTGAATTCACCCGTTGGGATATTGATTTTAACCTGTGCAGTGCTCCTTCCGCAACAGCAATCTGTATTTCAATGTGATACACTGCTAGTCCCCCCACCCCCCTGCCCCAACTGTCTTATGCAAAAGCACTTAACGAGTTGCTTCAAAAGCATCCAGAGGTGTGAATTACAGCTGATGTAATTAATTTGTGTTTGTGGGCCTGGCCCCCTGCAGTCTAGGTGGCATGTTGGGCTGGCAGTTAAGGAGAACAAAAGTCTCATCTTGGAGAAGATTAGGAATTCTTTGACAAAGGTTAAGCCAGGGTGCTGCAGCCTTATCGTTTGTGCGGGTGTCCTGTGGCAAATCTGTAATTTAAGCCACGAACGGTAGGCAGGCAGCTCCTCACGCTCGCTTTAAAGCAGCAGCAGCATCTCTGCTCACCTACCTGGTTTTGCAGAGCAAAGGCTTAAAACCGGTTAGGCATAAAACATGACAGAGGCAACTCAAGATCCTAAAGTCACTGCAGGGGTGCCCGTTGCAAGGACATTCCGAGCCGGAGCCTGCTGTGTGACTTTTGAAGTCTCTCTTTCCCAAGCCCATCTCCATGCTGTCCCCCATCTCTTCTGCTTGTCTGTTCTCATCCCTCCCACCCTGGGGTGAGTGAGCAGCATAAACGCTGCGCATCGACCGGGTGCTGCAAGGAGAGCCGGAGATGAAACGGGGAGGGAGGCGGATCAACCAGCAGACAGCTCCGAAAGGGGGAAGCCAGCCTTGCCTTGCCTTTCCTGCGGCTATCTTGGCGTGCTGAGCCCCAGCCCGGCTGCAGCAGGATTTAGACCCAGCACACTTCTAGCCAGCATGTCGTGGCAAGCTTCTCCAAGCAGCAGTTTCCACTTTTCCTCTTTGGTGTCTATTGTTTTGTTATTTGGGGAACTGGAATCCATGATCGAATTTGAAACGTGGTTAGCATTAGCCTCTGACGCAACGGGTTGTTTTTTTTTTTTTTTTCTTCCTTTCAGATTGGTCTGAGCCGAGCACATCTTCCCCTGGGCAGCTTGAGGGGTCCACAGCTCTCCTGTGCCCTACACGCTTGGGCAGTGAGGCGGTGTTGTGTTCAGTGCCGAAAGACCATCCCACATAGTCTCAGCAGAGCCCCAGGGTGCTGGCTTGAGCTAAATCGGGCCAATAGTCACTTGATCGCAAGTGAGTTTCCAAAAGGGGGAGGCTGGCGGAGTGCTGATGGTTTAGATTTAGTCATTTAATGAACAGCATCGGGAATAGGTTACGTTCTCAATTATTTTGATTTTAATCTAATGTGTTAATAACGTGAGGCTCTTCAGATGAAAATGTATTTCCAAGTTGCTTTAAGTATTTGCTAGCGTAGTGAGTTGAAGGCATATGTGAAAGAAAGGGCCATCTGATGAGCTGCTATTGTTCTCTTAATTCAACCCACCCCATTTGGGCCACTCTGCATGAATGGCTTTGTGTTTGCTAATAAAATCGTGCTATGTTCCCTGCAACACATGTTCTGCATGTCCCAGCTAGTCAGCAGCAGTAAAACCTTATTTTATAGGTTTATAATGTTACCTTCTCAACTGTGGCTTCTTTTAGAGACAGCGGTACTTCCAGGGTTGGCCTTGGCACGCTTGAGCACACAACGGGTGGCTTTGAGAGCTGCCATAACCCCATGTCTCTGGCGCATCGTTCTCCTTTCCCTTGGTACCATGGGCTCTTGCTCCCTGCATGGCTTGTCATCGAGTGTGTGTACCTCCTCGCCTAAAGGGTGCCGCGTTTGCATGTTACTGTTGGAAGACAATAGAAATGTGCTCGTTGGACTGCATCCTCTGCCTTCTCCCCAAAACATTTGGACAAGCCCCAGTTGCTTCTTGGGCTGGCTCAGGCCCTTTTATCCGCTGGGCTTTGGAGACCCAAAGAGGTTGTGGGAAGAGCTCTGCTGTTGCATGAGCTCAGGAGAGCTGCAACCAGCCTGCCGTTTTCTTTGGGCAGTCCCTAAGGCAGAGGGATGAAAAGCAACCTTTTGCCTTAGCCCAGCATCTCAGAGGGGGCTGCTCTTAGCAGTTGGCTGGCAGTGGTCCTCCAGGAGCCGTGTCCAAGCTGGGGGGGGAATCAGTATGCGTAGCGGTTGCTCCCTTTCCTTGGCACATTGTTTTTCAAGGGCTGTAGGGTGGAGGGGATTAGACCAAGTTCTTAGGGGAGGAGAATAGCCAGCGGGGGACGGCTGGTCATTTTTATTCCTTTTGTGGCACAAACAATCTCTCCCTTACTACTCATAGGGGCTCATGAGCCTTTGTGATGTTTATTAGGCTAAAAGATTTGGAGACCTCTGGTCTAGATAGCTCTCCAACTGAGAAGGGGAATTTAGGCACTTGTAATAGTGTGGCCAAAGAAATTGCAATAAATATTTGGGAGATTTTAGTGTTTGGCATTTGTCAAGAATGGTTTAGCAGAATGAAATCTTTAGTAGAAAGGATGGAAGTCCAGCTGAAATGACAAAGATGTGCCTGGGTTGGCATTGGCACATCTTCCACACTTCAGGGATTAGAAGGAATTGTGTAATAGCAGCATAATGATCTGCAGAATTGGCTCATTTAAACTTCAGCTGCTTTTGTTTAGGAGATGGACTTAAAATCTGAAACTGGGTCAAAATCTTTTCGTGCTCTAGAACTAAAAGTTCCACTGTTTCAGACATCTGTTTGAAGAGACCTCTTTCTTATCGCTCTTCAACCAGCCCTCCTGGGCTGAATTTCAACCAGGCAGGTGACCTTGGCCTGCTAGCTCTTATCACTTGGGAAAATGACATTGATCAGGATCAGAAAAAAATTTTCTAGGGCCTGATGATCGTCAACACATCCTCTCCTGCTGATCAGAATCACGATCCCTGGTCCTCTTTAGGACTGATGGAAACATCTCCTCTGTCAGACTAGCAGCTGAGCAGGCACCACTCTTCTGCATACTTACCACATTTTCAGTGAAGGTCAGTGTCAGAGTTCTATCACTTCGTGAACTTGCCCTAAACTTCCAGGGAGACAGAAGTCTTCCTCAGGAATGGCCTTCCTCCCAAAAATGAAGCCCCAGTCTTTGTGAGCAGTGTCTTGAGAGCTGTTGTGGCTCCAAATCTCCTCTGCTTGCAACAGAGAATAAAATCCCCAAAAGGTCTTTTGGGTGCGACTGCATTTCCAACAGTAAATGAAGATTCTTCTTCCTGATCTCAGGGGCAGCTGCTCACAGACATGCGTGGCCTCCTTGATCTCCTGGGGTTGGCCCCAGTCAAGGCAATGTGCAGATACTTCTTTGTCCCAACCTATTCCCTAACTTTTTCCAGAACATACACCCTGGGGGGAGATTTGCAAAGTTAGTGTCAGGGAAATAGCGCTTGGGAAAGCCCTCCTCCTTGCTACTGGAGAAGGCAGCCTGATTAATTATTCTGATTGCTCGTCTGGACTGAGGTAGACTTCCAGTGGTGAGACTGGGAGCAACTGTGAAGTTGAAGATTTGGAGGTCAGAAATTATGGCCTTTCAGCGGGCAATCCCACCAGGCAGTCAACCTGCTGCCCGCAGGCAAGTTGACGAAGTGATCGTGCACACGGAGGATCTCCGTAAATCATTAACAGTTGAATTCATAAATTCATTTGTTATTTGCTTAAAGCTGCACAACAAACACGTGTCTGCAGCATACATAGACATGTGTTATCATCTTGAGCAGAGAAGATGATGCCATTGAGCAGTTGCTGTGTTAGCAACACGCACACGCAAAACAGAAGAGTCTCTCTTTGCTCACGGTGTGAATTTTACATCATACTGCGGATGTACACATAGTCCAGAAAGATCAGTCTTATAATAAGAACTGCTGGCAAATACTGTTCTCTCTTCCCTGGATGTGACAAGGTACCGGCAGCAGGAGTTGGCAGCCGGGTCTCTCTGCTGTCGCATCGTGTCATGCGAGCGTCTCACGACTGGGGATGCAAATGTGCAGGCTCAGACATCGGTGACACAAGCTCCTGCGTGTTTTGATGAATTCATCCACGGTTTTCACACATAGGTTCGGGGACGGGTGCTTTCATCAACTTTGCAATCAAAACGTATGCCAAGGATATTATGACTCATGTTGCAGACTCACTTGTAGTTTTGCAGAGGGGAGTTAATAGCGATGTTAAACTATCACTCAGTTACTATATAGGCAGGGCTGGCGGCGATGGCTGTAGCCGTGGTTGCCTAACATTTCCCATTATATAAAACTTCGTTGTAGTTGCTCATATCTTTATCAGACTGTGTTGTTTGGTATTATTCCACGCTGAGATTCTGCCTAAGGCTGAATTATTTTGGCAAATTTTAGCAAAAACAGAGGGGGAGGAAATTACATTGTTTTGCTCATGTCAGAGTCTTACAATTTACTTTTCATTGATAACCTTCCAGCTTTCCTACTTTGAAGCAGGGGTGTATCGTTTGGCAAGTGGCTTGCTGGAGGTGGGAGGGGCACCGGCAGCTTGAACGTGCTTTATTCTGTCCATGTGAGAATCCATCCAATTTGATTAAATTCTAAGCTTATGAAAATTGCACGGGCTCTGTAGTAGATGGTTTAAAATTCTGGCAGCCAGAGTATCTGAAAAGTGTATTTGCTCTGACTATGCTCATGGCTACGACTTCAGATACTGGAAACTGAAATTCGTGTTGCTGATGGCGATCATTCTGGAATCTTTGACTCCAGAATTGTTAAGTGAGCTGGACCTCTTCTCCTATCCTCCAGAAAAGGCACTCGGGGGGAAAAAAAAAAAAGGCTTTTTGGGCAATGATGATGAGGAGGTGAGGAGGGTGAGATCCTCCAACGGTGAGCAGGTGATCTTGGGAGCTAGCAAGAGACAAGGCTGTACAGGGCGTTAAAACTGGAAAGGGCTTTTCCGATGCTTCCAGGAGGAAGATACTGCTTATCCACTAATCTCAGCCTGTTTTGATAAAGGGATAAAATTCCCTTTTATGCAAATGAACAGCAGGTTAGAGGAGAGAGACCCTGTTCACCTCGGAGGGGAGGGCTGTGAGCTGACCCTGGCTGTATGAACCCCTGCGGCTGGACGGGAGAGGGGCTGGGGGTGTTTGCCCCGTGTAGACGTGGGACAGCGCGAGTCTGATGCACGGTGCTCTCACATGGCGTTTCGTAACTTTCTCTACTCTTCTAGAATCACAGAAGGGTTTGGGTGGGAAGGGACCTTTCAAGACCATCCAGTCCAACCCCCTGCAGTGAGCAGGGACATCTTCAACCAGAGCAGGGCGCTCAGACAGCCTGACCTGGGGTGTTTCCAGGGATGGGGCATCCACCACCTCTCTGGGCAACCTGGGCCAGGGCTTCACCACCCTCAGCGTGAAAAATTTCTCTCTTATAAGCAGTCTGAATCTGCCCTCTTTTTAGTTTAAAACCGTTACCCCTTGCCCTGTCCCCACCTTTCTCCCCAGCCCCTCTCAGCCCTGGCAGCTGCAGGAAGGTCTCCCCGGAGCCTTCTCTGCTCCAGGCTGAGCCCCCCCAGCTCTCCCAGCCTGTCCTCCCAGCAGAGCTGTTCCAGCCCTCGGAGCGTTGCTGGGGCCTCCTCTGGCCCCACTCCAACAGGTCCATGTCTCTCCTGTGCCGAGGGCTCCCGAGCTGGACGCAGCCCTGCAGGGGGTCTCTTGTAGCTATTTGATGTGTGATCATGGACTCTTTTTCTTTAGGAATCTTGCTTGTTCGGTACATGGGATGGCTAGTGCCGGGGGAACTAGCGGAGCAGGTAGGAAGGAAGGTGCGGAGGGTGCCTGCATGGCCTCTTGCATCATTAAAAGGCCTTGCAGTGGAAGAGGCAGAAAAACCCAGGTGCTCCCGTGCTGGTTTCTGCCACAGATGTCCTCTAAGACAGCTCTTCTCCCTGGCAGAGCGTTGTCGTGCATGCCTTAGCTTTTCTGTGCGCACCTTAAGACCCAGATCAGGCTTATTGATGTGCTGAGCATTTTTCAAGGCAGAAGTTTTACAAAAATGCTGAGTGTTAGGCCCAGAGCATTTCAAATTGAGCATTCACATTTTGAGAAAATTTTGACTATTTCAGCATTGCAGTTGGCTTTTTGTACGTAAGAGGATAATAGCTTTTCCGTCCTCCAGAATAGCATCGCAAATAAATATGAGAGTCACTTCGGAAAATTACCGTAGCAGAATCTCCAACCAAGTGAATAGTGCTGCATTCAGCATGAGATTTGGATGATGTAAAAGCACAAAGAGGGGGAAAATAAGGATATCAATCCGTTTATCCTGTGCCCTGAGCAAATGAAGTTCTGCAGAGGTAGTGCAGCACCAGTAATAGATAGTGTGATACATGGGCACAAGAGAGGGGAGTAGAAGATAATTTTTTCAAAACTCTAGTTTGCTTTTCCGTGCTGTCTTAAGGAGAAAACACCTAAAGCAACGAGGCATTTTTGTATTGCCTACTTGGTCAGTGAAATCCTGTATGTATAGTACGGCACACGCATTCTGTAACAGATGGTGTGTTTGTGTCACACAGATGGGCTCCAGTGTTTCACAGCTCTTGGGCTCCAGGCCCTACACAGAAAACAGCCTTTTCCTTCATCCGCAGGATTTCATTGCTAATTACGGCGGCTGGGATGATTGCAGCGCGTGGCCGCGGGTCAGACTGGCAGTGGTGCTCTGCGCAGGGCTCCACCGGCTGTAGAAGGAGGAGACGGTAGCAGCAACACATCATGTCAACTGGAGGTGATTTGGGGCCATCCAAAATGCAGAATTAAACCAGGTCTCAGCACCGGGGTTCCCAAAATGTGACTTTTGCAACGGGCCCATGCAGACTTCGGTGTCTGGAACGGTGTTTCAGCTGGAGCTGAAACTTCTGTTTGCATTTGAGGGGATTGTAAGATCCACGTAGGTTTTCTGCTGAGATGTGGCCACAGCCTCGTCGTTATTCAGAGCAGTTAAAGAGTCTCTCCACACCTTCCTGTTGTCATTAATTATCGCATAATTTGGGGCCTGCCTCCCTCCCCTGTTGAATTTGGTTGGATGTCAGCAAATACCTTGTACTCAGAATTTCTGGAGGGAGTAGAAAGAGATCAACGGAAACACATGGAGTTTGATCACCTAGCCTTCTGTCTTTAAGAAACTGAGGTAAATAAAAATACAGCTGTCTTTTATCTGAACAGTGGCTGATTTATTTAGAACAAAAAGCACATTGCTTGCATTGTCCCTTATTTTTCCTAAATGGAACCATCAACTGGTTCTAATTGTATAAAGATACATAGGAATGGAACGAGGGTTCAAACGGCTCTTTCACAGCACTTTAAATGGGCATGGTACTTCATATATATCCCCACAATAATGCATACCAGATGAAAAGATACTGTGGAATTTGTGTAATAAAGGTAAAAAGCCCATATATCTGCCTGTTTTAATGGGTGAGGACCAAAACAGAAAAACTGCATAAGGCAAAAATAACAACAAGCAAGTTTCACTTGCTCTAGAGTGCGCTGAGAAAAAACAAACACAGGACTTCCCTGAGCCATGGTCAGACACAGTAACGGAATGGACTGCATATACAAGCTTCCCAGCAGCTTCCCTAACGCTCTCACGCTACAGTTAAAGGTATTTCATCTCCCCTCTGGTCTGGAGTTTACCTGGACCTTCTGGTATTGCAGTGTCCCAGGAGTTACCTTGTGAACTGCTGTGCCATTTGTCTGTGAGCAACTTTTTTTTTTTTTTTTCCTCCCTTCCCTGCCTCCTTTAGCTGTTTTTCACTACGTTTTAATATCCATTTAAATGAGGTGAACTGGTTCTCACACCTTGAACTATTTAGTGAATGCCTCTGGCGATGTTGTCACCTTCAGCAGTGGAGCATGCCCAACGGGGTCCTTCTGGTTATGGTCAAGGCATATGCAGTGAAGAGGGATTGCTAAACCAACCTGCGCCAGCTGACTTCAGGTGCTGAACTCCCTCTTTCTCACTACTGAATTCCTTGCTTTTGGTTTGCCAGTCAGCCGCTGAATTTAGATCTGTTTGTAAAAGTACAGCCACAAGAAATGAGAAACTGAATCAGCTGATTTCATTCATTATCTTTAAGTAGGACTTTGTGTGACCTCGATACAGCGATTGGCTTCTAGGTCTTGCTGGAGGTGCAAGGTTTGGTGACGGTCCCAAAACTACGACTGTGAGTGAAGACTTCATTCTGCACCATCTAAGGAAAAGTTACTTTATTCCTTATTTACAAGGAAGGCCGCCTGTAATATCTTCACAAGACTAACTTCCCTCTCTACGCCTATTTTCCGGGGACAGCAGCAAGTTGTTTGCTGTTAGTCTGCTAAACTCTTAAAAGAGGGGGGAAAAAAGTATCTCTAGGAAAGGAAAGATCCTTTTTAACAGCATCTGTCTCCCTTAGGCACAGTTTTTGTGTGGTTCGTTCCTTCTGGTTGTTGTTACAGTTCTTCTGGGGACTTGTCATTGCTGTCAAGCTCTAATGGACCTTGTCAGAAGGATGGCATGACTCAGTCCACCCTCATCTTGCCCCAACCACTGCATTATATCAGCCAGGTCAGTTTGAGCTGAGAAGGGAACGTCAGGTTACAGGCTCCCAGCAGAGACCGGGAGACCGAGTCATGATTTATACATTTACTGTGCTGCTGACATCTCTTCAGAGCTGAGCAGTAAATGATAGAGCAAGTTTAAAAGCTTTTTGCAGCTTGCCAGTATTTTGTTGTTGATATAGCCTGCCACTTGTTGACATGATCCAACAAGTAGCCTTTAATGACCCCATTTGGGGAGCTTGTGAGACTCCAGAGGACTGCTGGAGAAGCTCTGTTTCATGGCTGTGCTTCTGAGACCTACTTAGCTGTCATGCTTGCAGTCAACTGATGCTTACAAATTCCTCCTCATTATAAAGTACTGATTGGAGGCAGAAGCATTCTGGGGGGTGGAATCTTCTTTTTTGTCCCGATCTAACGGTCTCTTGACTTCAGACTTAAATGTGTTCCCTAGATAGAAGTAAAGTTCAATAAGGCTTTGCAGGAATTTTTAATGCAAAGGTATGAAACGTCTTTGTGAAGGTCTTTTGCTCGACTGAGTTGTTTTTTCATGTGCTGCCAATATCTGATCCCACTTCTTGACCTTTAATATACACTGAGAGAGAAGATTAGGATGTTTCTAATCAGCTGAATTTCCCCTCTGGGAGCACTATTAAATCCCGACTCTCAACTTTATCTCTGCCAGGTCTTGCCAGCCCTCCATGGTTTTGGTTTTGTTACCAGCTAAGGTCAGAGCTCGGTCACCTCAAAGGTTCTTGTTCAATTGGGGGAGTTTCTTGGATCCTTTCTGTAGAAGTTAAGACACCAGCGAGTGACTCTGCTTGGAGACAGACGTCTTTGTTTCACGTGCGTTGGTGAGCCAGACCTTATCCAGTGAAACAAAGTTCTTTTTTTGTGCAGGATTATTGCTAAGGGTCCCTCAGTCATCCTGCCCACCTCATCGTTAGTAGGGCTTCTTCAAATGCCTTCGGGAACAAACCTGGGTTGTTCTGAGGCACCAACTCAGATGCCTTATGGATGTTCAAAATATTACAGCAACCAGTTTCTTCTACACCCAAATTTTTAATTTCATTAAAATATCAAATTTGTTGGCAATAAATTGGTAACGGTTGTTGAGTTTCATGCCATTGTTTCAGTGAGGATTTAAGTGAGGCTAGCGAGTCTGCGGTCATCTGGATCAGCCTACGTTACGTGGCCCAGTGATAGAAGCAGTTTCATGTCAAAGCTGCAACTTGTCTTTATCAGATGGAGCCCCCTTGAGTTGCATATCTTCCCCTTTCATTCCAGCCATCAACACCACTGTTTTGATTTAAGTATCGGGAAATTTATCGCTGAAAGCAATACAGACAGCAGATTGCAGTGCTGGGGTTTGTGCCCTCCTCAAAAGCTTCGGTGATCGAAGGAGGGACTGAGCCCAGGTAGTCTTCTTTGCCCTTTGATGCCAATGGCTCCCATTCCCCAGTGTGGTCCACATAGCTGTAGATGTCACTGCCCCATCTCATCTTCTTGAGCGCTCCAGAGGATCCGTAGGTACGCAGGAGGGAGGGGAATGCTCTGGAGTCACTGGCCAAAGCTGGATGCTTTGTTCCCATCCAAAAACTTACTCATCCTACAGGCCCTGGTCTTAAATTACTGAGCTTGCAGAGAAGTCTGCTCGTAATTTCTTTCTCGTAATCCCTTTCTTGTTGAGCAGAAATTTTGGCAAAGAAGAGTCGAGGAACTGGAGAATCCCCAATTCTGCCCGGTTATACCAGGCCTCCTCAGATCTTTCCTTGGAACGAGCAAGCAAGAGGAAATACTTTCCATTTCAGAGAAGTGTGGACAAACAACGTTGCTTCAGACGGAGAAGAAAAGCAGCAGACGGAGTTACAGTGCTGAATCCTGCTAGCCAAAAGCATGCTCTTGCCTGTATTCGATCATTCCTGGAACACAATGTTCTTATTGTATTCCTCCTCACCCTGCTCGGTGCCTCTCCTTGGGCTCGGAACTCGGAGATACCCCAACCACGACGCTGGCGGGTTTGGGGAAGCTAAAAAAAGCATCAAACGCATCTCAGAAATGGACCCTCTCCCTTCCCTGACGTTAGGTAAACGTGTTTTCTGAAAACCTGGATCCCGTTAGAAAGGTTCCCGCTGTCTGGAAAACAAAGCACTCGCTCGTCTGGTTTAGTCATTAAGTAAATTTGTGGTTTGGTTGAGACGAAAAATAATGAAGAAAAGCTGTTGAAATCCCGGGATTAATTTGATAGTTTGCAGGCAGTGGTGTTTTTAAGAGGAGCTGCTGCCTTCTTTAGGTTATGAGCAGACCTAGGTATAAACTTGGACTTGCCCTTCTCCCCGCGCCTCAGAGGCAGGTGTTTGGGCAGAATTTTGTTTCAGGAAGGCCCTCGCCGCGCGGGCGAGGGGGATGCTCTGGGCTGGAAGCCGTGTTGCGTGGGTGTCTGCGGAGCCAGCCCGCCGCTGGAAGGCTGGGAGATGCGTTCAGCCGCTTGCGTCGTCTGCGGAGGGAGCAGCATCCTGGGCTGCAGGCAGAGCGGGAGCAAGGGACGGTGGCCGCTGGCTTGGCGTGACGTGGAAGGCTCTGGACGGTTCGGGGGGCTCGCTGGTGTTTTTACATCTGCAACGTGATAGTTGTGTTGCCCCTTCTGGGAAGAAGACTTTCCTCTGCCACTCCTTTACATCCTCCGGCTGCCCTGCCTGCCTTCCCAGGGAAGGGAAGCCACGGGGCAAAGGCAGAGGAGCCCGTCGCTCTCTGCAGCGGGTTCCTCCTCTCGGCCGGCCCCGGTTTGTCCGGGAGAATCACCCGGGAAAGCAGAGCCGTGGGAGCTGGCACTGCTGCACGTGTCTGAAGTGGGTACTGTGTGTATTTGCCCACCTAAACACGCGTGTGTGCACACACACGCGACTCTCCCTTGCCATAGTGAAACACGGGCGTCGTTTCACCGGAGAAGCCAGTTAGCGGAGCAGAAAGGTCTCGGCTATCGGCCTGTTGCTGGGTTTCCCCCGGCTCTCAGTTTAAGCAGGGGGAAGGAGACTGAATGAGTGCCCGTGTCCACGCTAGCAAGCCCCATGGCCCGGGGAGAGCATGTCGGGATGGTCAAAGAGTCGGGGGTGAGGACTGGGATCCCACTTGTTTTGGGGGGTTTTGCTGTGGGATGGTTCTCGCCCAAACCCTTGGGCATTCGGAGCGCACAGAGAGCGTGCCGGAGCGCGGCATCCCCTGCCCGGGGCTAGGAGCCCTGGGTCCTGGGCACGCTGCAAGGCTCCTGTAGACAGGCCCTGTGATTTGAAAAGGTTTGTATTTATTTTAATGCAAAACATGACCTTAAAGCACGTTGGTGCTTCTGTTCTGACATTCCTCCTTACGCACGTCGTCCTTTCCGAGCTCTGGAAGTGTCAGGAGGATTTGGTCCTCAGGGTCAAGGTCCTCTCACTGTATTTGGGATGCATTTTAATGTCAGTCACAACTTAAGTTAGTAAGGCAACTTTTTCTGGCAACACGTGTGGATCTTCAGCACATCCCTGTGCGAGCTTGATGCTGTCCCTTCCGATAAAATATTAAAAATAGTAATTCTCCTATGGCGTATTGTCTGACAAAGGCCATGGCGTGGAGGCGAGTGTGGCTTATGGGTGGGAGCAATGGACCCTGGATATCCAAAATGCACACAGGAGGTGCTGGTTTTGCCCTGGTTTTGTGGCTTCTGAAGTCACTACAGAGGCTTTTGAACGACTGATGGAGCTCCAGAGCAGTAAGGCTTCTGTTCAATCCCAATTAATGCAGTCAAACATCCTGTATACTTTATAGAAAATTTCCCTATTTAATGTCAACCTTTCATAATGGATAGGGTTTCATATTAATCATGTCCTCTTTTAAAAAAAAAAACCACCAAACTATGTGATGGTGTAAATTCAGTCAAGTATGTTTAAATGAGTCTAAGCAAATACCTGTTATTGTTAGATACAGAACAAAATATTCTGTGACGTTTGCTTTATTTCAGGAAAATGACCCAAGTGTCCTGTTAATTGACGTGCAGACACTGTGTTGCCCATATTTTCTCTTTTATTCTAATTAATTTCTTGTGCTTGAGCTATCAAATGAGGTTTTTGGTCTTGTTCTAGGGAAGATGTGCGTTGTTTTTAGAAAGGACTTGACTTCATTGTATGGCAAAACTGGGTTTTTACAGTTTTGATGTTAAATCTGTAACTAGTGGACAAAACATAGTATTACACTGAGCGATGAATGAGCACAGCCCTGTCTCTGTTGGGAAGGAGGAGCTGGGAGGGCTGATTTGTAGATGCAGGGTCAGATGAAATCTTGAGGGACTTGTTCTGCAGTTTCCTTGGAACACGGTGGTTGTATTCTGTTGTCTGAAAGCCTTTCCTAAGAAGGTTAGGGTGACGATAGGGTAACCCAGCCAAAATATTTAGCCTATCTAGTCTTTATTTACCTCCTAAGACAAACAATTTATTTCCTGTATTTTGGCTTCCTTAGGAAGATTGTGAAAAATTCTAAGTCACTTTTCTCACCCACCTTGCTGTATCCTGTAATCTAAATTATTGGTTTCAGTGAATGCGTCTTCTGTACCTTAGTCCTGCCTGAGAAAGAGTATGTCCTTGGTAAATGCAGAGGAGTGAGAAATTGGAAACTCAGGCTGGTAGATCTTGGGTTGAGCTTTTGTAACTGTACTTTAATACTTTGCAGTAATTACTGAAGCTCCCCATAAAATAATCTCCGCGTACTCCTAAAATGGAATTGAATGCCTTAGAATAAAAGAGCAGAGGAACCCTTATCTCTACTTTTAGTTAAGTTTTTATTTATTTCCCTTCCTCCTCCAGCGTGGGAGGATGAATAAGCACGGAAGAAGATACAGATTTGCAAAGGCAAGGAGCGCTAAAGAGCGCCGGTTTTTTCATCAGCTTTTAAAAGCCAGACTGTAATCATAAATTCCCTGATAGCTGGAGCATGCAGAAGTCGTCTTTAAGCCTACAATTGACAGGCTGCTGTTGCTTTTCAAACTTCAGATTTCATTTTTTTTGTAAGACATAACTTTGATCTGGTTCCTTTGTAATGCTCTGCAGAGCGCCGGGGCTGCTGCACTCGCCGGCTGCAGGGCTGGAAGTGAACTTTCTTGGCAAGAGCCATCTGGAGACCACAAAGAACAGATTAACTTGTCCAGAATTGATGTGATCTTTGAAGAAGCTGCCCTCGCCTAGAACACATGTGATTAGCTTGACATTGGCGGTGATAAAGTTGAGATGCACAGCAGTGTCTGAGTACCCACAGTAATTGGGAAGAGTTTTAAGTGGAGCAACCCTGAGGATTTGCAATCACATTATCAGCTAAATCCCCAATTTTAACCTCTTGGGCAGACTTCGCGTCTTTAGTGCAGGTTAAATCCAGTCAGGAGTAAAGGTTTTCAGCTTTGCATCTTCGTAGACATTTCGTTCTTAGCTCCAAAAGATGCCAGTGATGATGTATCGTATTGGGGAACGCTGTGAATGCTTCGGGACATTTCTAATAGTCTTATACCCAGTATGGTGCAACCTTTTGTGAGGGTTGTTGGTACCATGGATTAGAAATGGAAAAAGAAAATCTTTTCTGTCCAGCTGGTAGATTATTGTAATCTTGTACGTTAGACTTCTTGGTGGATGGTGCTGTAACCTCTTGTTTGAAGGTGACACAGTCCGCTCGGACACTGTTGTCAGCACATGCTATTTAAATGTGCTGAGGGGATTTGCTTCAGCTCGTACAGCATAAGCTAACGTGTGCGCCTTTTAATTTAATTGACTGGTTGTGATAATGAAATGTGGTATTGCCTGAAGGATGTGACAGTCACCCGCTTGTTGGTAGATGTAAGTGTGGGAAGTAAGAGAGCTCTGATCATTCCTGGCCAGCCAGAGATGGGGTGAGCCGTCATTTGAAAGGTTTTTTTTCTTTCTTGTGTGGAAGTGCATAACTTTTTTAATGGAAAAAATTGGGTTTTTTTACACTGAACAAATGGGAGACGTTAAAATAATTAGCTGGAAGGATGTCTGAGCATCAGACTGAATCCTCGCAATCACGAAGGCAAAGCAACCGGAGACACCAAATAAGTGTAGGGCTTAGTCCTTGTTTCCTCCTGCGAATGTAGTTCTGGAAATAGCCATCTTTTAAACTTCTATAGTCCTGTGTTTTTAACTAAGTTGTCAGAAGTTGGTGTGAAAAAGCAGGGTGGGGTTGCAGAGTCGGTAACCCGGTCTTATTGAGCTGCAGCCCTGGTCTGTGGTCTCTGGGCACCATCCCTCAGCTCAAACACGGCCCACCAAAAGAGGAAAGGAAGAATCATGTCCTGCCACGAGGTTCCTCACTGCTGCGCAGGAGGGAGGGTGTCGCAGCTGTGATGGGAGATCCTGAGTCTCTACAGTGCCCGTTTTGGGGTGTCCTTCCCTGGGACTTACACCTGACCCCACTTCTCCTGCAGCTCAGAGCTTTCCAAGGCAACTCGTGAAGTTTGGGTGATTATCAGCTGCCTCGTGGCTCAAGCTGTCTAGAAAATGGGATTTCTCCCATATTAAAAACGAGCTGCTCCCCTGAAACCGTGGTGACCAAAGGTTCGGAGCCGGTCATGGGAGCGCTGCTTAGGGGGAAGCAGAATGCATTGGGGTTTTGTCAGCTTCATGAGTCTTTATCTCCTGGGTTTACTGATCTAGTGTCTCAAACAGCCGCTTCCTTGAGTGGTGCAGTGGTTTGGAGGTGCCTCGCCATGGCATTAGGGAGTTTGGGGATGCGCTCGTCTCGGGGTCAGGCAGGTAGGGGACCCTTGCAAGAGGAGGACTGCCAGTCTGCCCGGTTTCTATCACAAGTACACTTCTTTTGAGTTAAGAAAATGTCAGTATCATAAAACTTCAGTGCTAGAGCTGGAGGAGATGGTACCGATGAAAACTGATGGATCTGATCAGCTTCCTTATTAGACTGGGAGCTGCTCCAGCCACACTGGAACTCCTAGCAGACTTGGGAAGACCGTGTCTCACAGACCTGCCAATAGAGCGTTGTGCAATTTATCCACTCCAGTGAAAATTTAAATTCTACAGAAATTAGTTGCCTACAGGTCTTTCATCTCCAAGGAAGTTTCCTTCTTGCCTTAGGTTTTTTTTTTCCCGTGCTTGATGAAGAACATGAATGAAGGAGGTTCGTAACTGTTGAGAACCAAAGGGAGGGCTGTGTGGATTTGGGTTTGCAGGCAGGATCTGTGAGATCTTTCTCCCACTGTGGATTCTGAAGGTGATGCAATACTTCACCAGAGCACGCCAGCCAGAGCACGCTCTTTTTGCAAAGAGCAGAGTAGCATGTTTGGCAAAAATTTGAGTCATTGCGTCTTTGAGCTGTGTGAGACTGGAGATCCTGGTCTGGAAGGAGAGGGATGCCCATAGGGACTCAGGATGCAGTGGGAGCTCTAGCTGGGGCAAGAGGACCAAAGAGGACCTCACCTCTCTTCTTATAAGTGAGACCGTAAGCGTAGTGAGCATTGAAGCTCCAACACCTGATGGTGCTAATGTTCAGAGTGCTGTGTGCTGGTCTTGGTTGGAGGAGTGGGAGATTTGGGGATGGAATGCAGCCAAGACAACATGCAAAAGAAACTGAACGGGTAGAAGGAAGCCCTAAGGAGATGCTGGCTGCTTTTCTACAACAGTTTTGGCCCTTGTCAGCATTACCAGAATTGACAGTGATCTGTGGAGGGCTTATGCACAGAAAAGGCAGCTGGTCAGGTTGACTTACTTGGGTCGCTGTGATCTCTATTATAATTGTTCCCTGTGTGATTATTTTGAGGGTTGAGCAACTGAGAGCTGCAGAAGAGATGTGCAGCTTTATTTCTGCGGTGTGAAATGTTCTGTGTTCATTTCGAAACCATTCATTGCTCTGTCTAAAAAAATTTAAAATTAAAAAAAATCCGGAAGTCTGCAGGAATTTTTGTGAAGTCTAACTTTAAATGCTCACCTTTCCTTTTATCGCCCTTATCAGCACATAGAGCTCGGTATGTGAGGTTTTTAGCTGACATTTCAAATCACTCTGAGTGTGCCTGTATCCCTTTTAAAGCAGCCTCCCTTCCCAGATCAGAAGTGACCAGGGTTTTTTTTGTTAGACTCCATGTTCCTTTAATGTTTTCCTCCTAATAGATGTTGAAAGCGTTCTTCAGAGGCACGGCACAAAACATTCAAATAGTGATACGAGCCAGCTGAAGAGAGTTGTCAGGGAGAGAGAACATTAGGAGAAGGATTGAATACAGATGGATTCCTCAAAAGTAATGTAACCTGTTATGATTGCTTTGAAATCCTATACCCTTTCCATCTCCTTACGCTTACCAAAAGTTTACATTTGCATTGATGTATTAGAGGCAGAGCTAAAATGGAAGTAATCCTTGTTGTATACATGCTTAAGTATGTAATTTTAGCTATATACAACAGTTGTGACCAAACTCTTGCCTGCATCCTCAGTGGGAAGCCCACGGCCGTGGAGTGCTGCAGGAGAGGCCGTCCATCCCGACTCCTCCGGAGGGGCCAGGGCCCACCCGACACCCATCTGCTCGCTCTTGCCCCAGCAGTTCCTTCAGCCAGATCCGTACCTGACAAACTCTTCAGACGCTCTCTGCTGCTCTATCTTTGTATCGGCAGACACAAAGGAGAAATTGATTGATTTTATTCTATATATCGTAGCGTTTTCTTAATTTACTGCTAGAATAATCCATGCCACTTCCGGAGAGCCCTGGCAGAAGGTCCACTCGAAGTTGGTGCTATATTTTAATTGGGTTATCCAAAAAAGCATCCTTGTCTTTGCCCGCAGGGAAGGCCCGAGCTATCCATCATTCCTGCCTCAGTTTAAGAGGTTGTATCAGCTTCCATCACGCAACTGTCATATTGGATGTGACAGAACTGACCATTATGCAAGGGAGCAACTGCTGAAGGGGGGCTGGTAAGGTTTGCACTTCTTATACGTTGCTTTTTAGGGTGAACTTGTTCAAATTACTTCCAGCCTTAAATACTTGCCCTAGAAAGCTGTTCTGAAATCTGATGGAATATAGAAATGAGGTTCCTCCAGTGCACATTTACAGTGACAGAGAGAATGTTTGCGTGTTAGAAGATGTCCGTGGTGACTTGCCATCCCAAGGCGCCGCTAAGTGTTCGTACCCAACCAGCTCTGTACTGCACCCATGCGTGCAGAAACCTCACAAGGCTCCCTTTGCCTCTAACAGTTGTGAAAAACCTCAGCTGGCTCAGTTTTGGATGCTCTTTGCACCACTCTGCAACTACACTGAGCTTTGTCCTCTGAGGAGAAACAGCTTGGAGTTTTTGTTGGCTTGTGGCAAGCAAAATATTAGTTTTCTCTTTGTGAGAATAGGAGGGCAATTCATTCCCAGGTGACCCCATAGCGAACCTAAAACAATGTGATTTTTCTTAGTGACCAGCAAACATCGATGACTCCAGGTATTACAGGGAAAACTGTCTGGTTCTGTGTCTAGGAGCAGAAGGGCATGGTGAATAGGAGCTGTAGGAGCGGGTGCTAGCTGAAGGCTACAGCCCTCTCAAATTCAGGCTTTAAAATACTTTGGTAATGCTTCCATCCTTGTACACAGAGTACCATATTATACATAAACCATTCTGAAGACCTCCACCTTGAATAGGTTGTCTGCTAGTCCCGGTTCATGTAGTGGCTGTCCTTCCTATACAGTATAAACTCTGTACAAATTCACAGAAGCTGCCAACTTTTCCCTTTGCTGGGGTCTTCCTCGCCTCCGGTCCTTCCATCTGTGCATTTCTCATGGGTTTTCTTGTCTTACCTAAATCTAAACTCATCAGGGCAGAAACAGTTTTCTGTTGTCTGTAGGACTTTGACCACTGCAGTACAGCCACAAAAGCTTTTCACATCAGAAGCGGGAAGCACAAATTGCGTGATGTGCCCTCCTTGGAGGTGTTTGCTCAAGGTCCATTAAAAACCACATCAACTAGGTGCCGGTTACTGAGTTACTAAATAAAAGATCATGCTGTTGAGCTCCGTGATCTGCATTAAAACAGGGCTCTGATTTTCAGAGCTGGTAACAGAGCTTGGAAAACCCAGGAATTTATCAACTTTAAAATGTCTTACAAATGCTGCTCTTCGTGCAGAGGGGCAGGCAGAGAGAGTGGGGGATTAAATGATGCTGTGTTGCTGTGTTGGTGTGAACATTTCGGCTTGTTCCTCCTTCCGGCAAATTGCAAAATGACTTGCAGTGACAAGAAGATGCCTGCTTGGCCCAACTGCCCTGCGGTAGCGTGGAGCTGGAGGCATGTTGGCGGCGGTGGCTGTTCTCTGCCCGTGGCAGAGTTGGTGTGAAGGAGCTCTCGCCTGCTTGTTTCGCAGGCTGCTTCACATTAGTGCAGGTCTCCTCCCGAGCAAGGAACTCGCTTCCCAAGTTAGCTCATGCAAGCAGTCTCTCTTCTACCATTTTGTTTGAGAGATGGAGGCTGGCCCGCTCGCACGTGTACTTGAATAACCTGTCTGCAGGACAAGGCACGTGGTTGTGTACAAAGTAGCCTTCATAGATCCATGGCCAGATTGTCCATTGGAAAAGCCGGTGTGATTAGATGGTCCTTCCTGGTGGAATTTGCAAGTATTTGATGTACCCGAGTGTGACATTTGAGGTTGGCTTTAGGTATTGCGTTGTAAGCAACAGCCATTTCTTGCTTTACCTCCCTCCTTTGGCAAACGTGTTGGAGTAGAGAGGGATATAAAAGCAAGCATAGAATGGGTGAGCCGTGCTACACATTCCTCGCAGTTGGAAGAGTAGAAAGAAGCCTGATTCGACTAAGAAAAATGCTGTCTTCTTATCTAGGTAGTGCTTTTAGATGTCCTGCCTTGCTCATAGAATGACAATGCTAAGCAGTTAGCTGATGGACATGCTAAATCCTGATGGGAACTGGACTTCTTCCATACAGTCTTGTTCCCTCTCTTCTTCAACTCTAGTAGTATCATCTTCATTAGTCCATTAATTCCCTTTTGTTTCCAGTTACAAGTCAAATTGTTCATGTTTCTGTCAATGCAACTTAATATGATTAACACAGCTTAGTCTGTAGCCTGTCACTGATGCTGGGGCTCCAGGCAGAGTCCTCCTGCCCAGTGATGCAAAGTATGGTCAAAGTTGTGTCCTTCTAATTTGACTCTCATTTTTCTTGCAGGCATGGGTCGTGGAGGGAGCCTGTTAACCCTTACTATGTCAACACGGGCTACGCTTTGGCACCAGCAACGAGTGCCAATGACAGCGAGCAGCAGAGCATGTCCAGTGATGCTGATACGATGTCGCTGACGGACAGCAGCGTGTAAGTAACTCCGATGTGGTGGGACAATAAATGGGACAACAGCATGTTTGCTTCTTTAGCGGTGGCACTGCCACAGCTGGTGTTAGGGGGAATATCTGACTAGACCAAGGTCCTGATCATTCTCGCCTTCTTTTCAAGCAGGATTGTTTTGTCACTGTGCAGGCTACTCAGCCTTGCTGGTCTTGGGGATGTTTGCAACATCAGATGGTTAGAGTGAACTAAAAGAACAATGCTCAGTTCCTGCAACGTTTCTTGCCAGGCGCAAGAAATATTGGAAATGTCGGATGGCTTTGCAGTAAGTGATTTGAGATACAGTGTCTTCTCAATCAATGTCAGACAGAGCTTTCTATGTACTTCTCCTCTTGAGGTTTTTTGCTGCCAGACTGTGCTCAGTGTGCGATTGCTCTTCAGTAGGATTGGTGACTGACCAGTTCTAGTTTATGTCTGGGGACCACTGCACTTTAACACAACTTGCGCCAATAAGCCCCTTCCCCCCAATCTTTTTTGTTTTTTCTGGTTCCTGCCTTCATGACAGCACCCTGTATCTCACCCATGAGATACCTTTCTTAAAGATGGTCTGCAAAGGGAGAAAAAAGAGGTTACGAGATTTTGTTGTGACTGCGTCTCTGTGATTAAAGAAAAAAATTATTTCGGCAAAAATATTCAATGTTTGGTCTGTTGTTTAGTAGTGCAAATGCAAAGTGTCTTTCTGTAGAGAAGAAACCCTTTGATTCTTCAAGCGAAAGATGACAGGTTTACAGAATTAGGAGAGGGTTTTATTAACGGCAGTGCTGTAAACACAAAGTCCTCCAAGAGGCTCGTTTAGTGTCACTGTGAATGTCAGGAGCTGTCAGACCTTGTTGGAGAAACTTTCCAGCCTGCGTCACGGATGTTGTTAATGGGTGCTGCAACAGTTCCCCACCTGCCCTCAGTTAATACCGTGAGCGACATGTGTGGTGGCTCTATGCAAGCCGGGAGCATGCTTGTCTCTGGCTCCACGGAGGCTTGGAGCCATTTAGGAGCAGTTATTGAGGCCGCTCTGCTCACTGCCACCAGCTCCTCACGCCGTATCCGTGTCCCGGGAGGCGGAGGATGCCCCTGGGACAGAAGGCTGTAGAGGACCACTAATTAAAGGCTCCGTTTGATACAAATCCAGCTGCTTTGCCACATCCTTCTGTGATTCTCCATATTCATCAATTGATACGGAGGAGTACTCTGAAGCTAGCAGGGGTCGTAACTTCTTGCTATCAGGAGAGGCAGATGTAAGGACTCTTCAAAATTAATTAGCTTTTAGCACTTCCTTTTCCACTGGTCCAGCAAGCTCCTGGGGTTGCACTGATGGTTATAGCTGCGGTAAGTTGTGATCATTTATGCCAGAGTTCTTCACCCTCCTAATTTTTATTTCAGTAGCCATAATTTATTTCTTTCACAGGCAGAATAATTTCTTCTCTTTCTTCTTTCCTCCTTTTTCCCTTTAGGCATTTTATCCTTTCTATGCCCACCATAGGCTGCTTCTAGGACTTTAATTACCACTGATACGTGCACTGCCTTCTGCTAGCCCAATCTCAGTGGTTCATTTTAAGTGAGTCTCAAAAATCATAAGGGTAAACCTGTGATCTTTCTTTCTGTGCATCTCAAACTGGATGCATGCAGATTGATCCTCAAACTGGGATTCTGGACATACGGTCGTGACCTTTGGCTTACAAAGACTCTGCTTTCAACACTTGCTCTTCGTTACGTCCTTTAAAACTCCAGTACCAGGTTTTGTTCTGTTTTTACATGGCATTGCTGAGCCTGTCTGCCTCCTGAGTTTCAAAGGAATTTTTGCAGAATTGCTCAAGGCAGCAAAAATGAAGAACAACCAGACGCAAGTTAAAGAAGGGACTCCTGCTGCTTGACAAGACTTGCATGTCTCAGTGCTTTGAATTTAGGCCTCCTCTAAGGAAAATTGCAATAAAAGCCTCGTTTGCTGATGAGTGAGGTTTTTCCCTATGTGTCCTGTTTACATACAGCGGTCAAGCTCAATAATGAAGAAATCTGGCTTCTGCGTCAAGGCAGCACGTGAACGGGGTGTGATCCCGAGGCGGAAACCTCCGTGACCCTCCATCAGCGGAGAATGTGTCCGGACAATCAGGATGCAAAACATCTGCTAATCGAGCAGTGCTAATAAACCAGGAGAGCAGGCGGGCGCATAGAGAGCACGCCTGATGCAAGGATGCTCTTCCAGTGTTGGCCAACTCAACTCAGTGGAGAAGGCAGACACACTGTGCGGTTGCTTGTACTCTGATGTATTGCAGTTGTCGCCAGCTCTGTCCCAGCTTTGATATTGTATTGATCATGGCAGAGCAGGGTTTGGAGGTGGCTGCAGGCAGAGCCCAGCTATGCAAAGCCGCTAGCAAAGACCTGGGTGATGCTCTGGCTGTCTGGCCTCCTGGGCTGGGATGAAGGGAGGCAGGCGCAGGCTTTTCGGGAGCACCCAGCTCACCAAAGTGTTTTTAGAAGTAATTTCTGTGGTACCAGCTACAAGCACGCTTGCTGAAAAGACAAACTTTCAACAGAGTGTCTTTCCAAGCACTGGTAAATATTATTGTAATGGGTTGAATTTATATAACAAATATGTAATCAGTCTCTGTTGTTCGAGGAGTTTGCTTTTTGAGTGGCTTAAAAAACACTGCTTTTAAATGCCTGCGCTCCGCTGATTATTTTTCAGTCTTCCTGTGTCATACGAATTCCTCTGCCCTTGTAGGCAAAACAGCTCCAGTTCTCTCTGCTGAAACCTGTTTTTATAATCGGCACAGCAGCTGTGTTGTTTTAGCTGGTTTGTGCGGAGGCAAGGTCTGGAGAGGACACGGTGAAAGGCTCCGGCGAGCGCTGGCCCGGCAAGCGTGCCGTGGCCGCAGGTGGGGCTGAGTCGCTCACCGCTGGTGTTCAGTGGTGGGTCGGAGCTTTGGGGCTCTGCCTCACCCCCGAGCTTCTCGGAGCCTGCCCCAGGCTTGCAGCAGCATTTGTGGTGCATCCTGAACTGCTCCTGCTGCCTCGGATAACCCCCGCATACGGATAGCATCTTCCCCGGGTGGAGGAGACAGCCTCTGGGTGGGAAGAGTTGTCACAGCAGAGACACTCAAGGGAAATTAAGGCAAGTCATAGAATCTTCGGGTTGGAAGGTACCAGACAGAAGCTGAAATGCATTAAATTGCGATGTGATGTTCCCATTCAGGCACAGAAGTGCCCTAGGTCCGTATCTTTCTTTTCTTTATTTCTCTAAGAGCTTAGATGGGTAAACAAGAGGTAATGTCTCCTCTTTAGCCCAGTGTTGTGCTCCAGCTAAACAACAATACTCCTTCCTCTGGGTCTTATCGTGTCTCCTGGCTTACCTTGGTTGGGAGAAGAGCTCTGCCTTCCCCCAGGTGCTTGGGAAGCTCTTGGTGCAGTGGGCTCGGCCGGAGGGATGCTTGTTCTTCCCCAATTCCAGTCGAACCTATCACAGAGTAAGGATGGCCATTCCCCGAAGCAAAGCGGTTTAGGACAGTGGTTACTCCTTCAAAAAACCCTGCAGATTAAATGTTACTCCTTGGTTGACTGGCCTTTGGCCAAAATGCCTGGCAATTTTCCCATCGTGCTACTTCATGTGAGAAAGGTCTCTTGGTGGCGGTGGTGCTTTGATAAGAGTAACTGGTAGAAAATACCAGCTTTGCTGTGGATTTGTTCCCTGTCTTTCCTATGGCTGGTGATCCAGAATGACCTTGAGTCCTGCTATATTTAAACAAGTTTAACAGTTTTTTAATTTAAAAGATCCTCAGTGATGATTTTCAACTTGTTAGGCCTAATGGTTGGGTTTGGAGGCTGTCTGCGGAGGAGCTAAGGCAGCCCTTGTAAGAAGAGTCCAACTGCAGAGTCCTCCCTGCTCACCAGAGGCTCTTGCGGGTCAGTTTGGAGGGGCAAGGAAGCCCCCGCATTTCCCCAATAGCAAACCAATTGCATTATCATTAAATAAATGATAGAAATACTCTCGCTCCCCCCATTTCCTCTGCATTTCAGCGCAGAGCTTTCTGGTGCTGGAGAAAATCACGTGACGAAGCAAGGAAAAACAGTTC
>NW_010539661.1:20339-43851 GCF_000687285.1 Phaethon lepturus | reverse complement strand
TTTTCCAAACTGCTACATAACAGCATTCTTGTCTCAGAACAATGAATTGTGGTTGATGGTAAAAACAGCGGTGTCAAATTCAGTAAGCCATTACCGTGCAACATGTCAAAATTTTCCAATAGCAATTATCTTGCCCAAGATAAAAATTAAATATGTCTGGAAGGATTTGCATAGTAAATTTTTTCCTGGTGTTTACGACACAGCTATAAAAAAATTAATTGAACAGAAACTGTGCACGAGTTCAAAGAATTCTGTGGATTCTCTTAAAAAAAAAAATAAAGCAGCAGTCAAGATACTTTTCTGGCAGCACTTTTTTGCCACTTTTCTGCATTAAGGTCTGTTGTCCATACTATACATGGCCCGCATGCCTTACTGCAGAAAACACAACTCTGAGCACCCAGGAAATTTTAGACTTCAAGGCACTTTCATGCACCCCTGCACTCAGCACCTGTAAGGTGTAGTACATGAAAGAGCTGATAAGAAGAACTCACCAAATGGGATGCACTGGAGGAGCCAGGTGCACAGAAAGGCTGTCTCACCCCTTACAGTTATCTCAATTGTTCCAATGCCATGTATACAGCACCTTAAAACCAAGGCTGCCCAAATATACTGAGACCCATGAAATATCTAATACCGCACCAGACACTCGGGACTGACAGTCCTTGTACACTAACAAGGAGAAAAAGACTGAAAGTCTGCAGGAGAGGCATGTCAGGCAGACAGCAGATCCAGCTGCTGGCTGAAACAATACTGTCATCCCCCCATCAGAGATGATGTGTTCCTACCGCACTGCAATGGCCCTGCTCCCTGCCTGAGAAAGCTCCAATGCATATCAGATCCTGCAGTGAGCAAGTAAAGCTACAGCTTCAGATTGTGGCAGCAGAGCATTTGTGCACTTTTTTACTATCATCCAGTAGGAATTAATAGTCATAAAACTTCTCTTGTAACAATTAGCTATTGTTTGTGAAGCACTGCAATGTTGAGATACCCCAATCAACACATAACTCTCCCTTCCTCATCTTCTATACACACAGCTGTCAGGGCTTTCATTTCCTACAAGAAGGAATTATCAAGCTGTATGACTCGTTCTGTGCGTACATATACATCTAATCATAACAAGATTTTAGCCTGACCTCTGTCTTAGCAATTCAGATAAACCTGCTTAATAGAGCTCAACAAATAATTTAAGATTGGCAAAAAGGTATTAAGTGGCTTTTATATGCTAGACTGTATGCTATGTTACCTGCTTCAGCATAATAATGTAGGCCTATAGAACCTGCAATGCACAAATACATTTGTTTCCCTCCCATCTGAAATGGATGCTTCCTCCTGCATCCATTCCACGGTAAATGTGTATGAGAAGACTGTACACTATTGCTATGAAGCTATGGCTGCTCCACACTAACTGGCTCACAGCTTCATGTCCCCTGGAGTGTACAGTGTCTGTTAACCTCCTGGCAGTGGCTTAGATCTGCTCTCTGAATGCTCAGCAGCATCTCATGCTAACTGACACCAAAGCCTGTACTACTATGCAAGTTTCACCAAGTCTGAGGATGCTGCTGTGTGCCAGGAAATTAAGAAACTGAAGTGAAGAGGGAGTTGTCAGATTAGGAAGGTGGCCAGAAAACAGAGAGGTGCTTGAAGAAGAGGCTGAAATTAGGTTGGAGAGGCATGCAAGTAGAGCAGGAAGCACTGCAGATTCTTGTAGCTACAGAAACAAACCACTAGCTACAGATTAGTGCTGAATGCTGGGAAAGGAATACCCAGTTCCTGGTTTTACAGAAAATGAGCACAGCAAATCTGTGCCCATCAGTTCAGATTTAGTGAGGCAGTCTACTGCCTGCCAACTCATCTGAGTGGTACACCTATTAAAGCATTCTTCACTTTCCTTAAATGTTTCTTAACTGTATGCTTGCAAGGACAGAGGTCCTTGGAGCCTAAATCATTCTGTGAATCTAAGGATATTGAACTACTTCAGAAGAGGCATATGCCATAGCTTCTGGCTTGAGTAGAGCTTTGAAACTAACATTGGATTTTCAAAACTGATAAGACTGTGGATTCAGAACAAGGACAAAGTCCCTCTGCAGCCTATAATTAAACAATTCCATTCTTATTTTGACAAAAAAAAAACCCCAACAAAAAAACAACAAACCAAACAGAAACTGCTTCTTGCCCAAGAGTTTTAAAAACAAAAGCCACTTGAGAGAGGACAATTAAAACAATGTAAAATGCTGCCAAAAGGGAAAATCCCAAGGCCTACATATGAGCAACACCTTCCTCAGGCAAAAAACCTGCTCTGCATGATTCACTGTGTTTAGCCTCCTGTGTGTTTAAACATCCAAGAAAAGAAATCTGTAACACTTTAGACTCTGCCTTCCAATAACAAAGTGCTGTATATACTAATGTCGCCCCTTAACAGGCTTGTAAAATCCTCAAGGCTCCTCTAACACCATTTGTGGTAGTTGCGTTGCCTGTTAATAGCATAGGGGGCAATTAAGCACAAGTTGTCTAAATCCATTCACAGAGCATTTGCTACAAGTTCTCAACTTCTTATGCCACAGAAACATATACACACAAATAAACATGATTTCCCATCACACCTTCAGATACAAGCTCTAAGTGATGCTGTATCCCTTTCACTTAGGCATTTCATCAATTATATTCTCAAAACACAAGAAGGGATAATTAAGTTCCTTACAGAACAGGTCCAGCATAGGCTAGGGCGAGAGGATTCTCCTTGCAGTGACTCAGATACCTATTGAGCAATGGGCCTTTGAATCAACAATTTCACCTCCGAAGGAGTGCAACCCTGGCAGAAGTTCTCCGAGTGCTAGTAGCGTCAGGCTAGTATCAATTATGTTGAGCACTGGAGGCTAGGAGACCACCTTTTTGGACCGCAAGCTGAAAAAAGCCACAAAGACAGCGGCTGATTTGTTTATCCTCCTGAGCTATATTTGAACTGGTGATTCACCATCTCTGTCTTGCTAATAATTCCTTCAGCTAGCCATTTCGGTCCCCTTCTCTAACCTCCAGAGGTCTTCAGAACTCCACTGTTACTACTCTACACACACTTCAAGATGAAAAATATCACTACTGTTGGCAGAAAACAACTAATTCCACCACTTGGAACATACACAGCTCTTAACTTTTAAAAGCTCTGTAAAACCAAAGAACAACTACTGTATTGGACAAAACTGTGTGTGGACTCCCTACAACATCAACTTATGATAGCTTGCTGTCATGTTTTTTTTCCTATTGAAGACATTAAATGCCCAGCTTGGCCCACATAAGAAAAGTCGTGATCACTACACGTACTTTTGTAATACGTCACTAAAGCTATTCTGTTTCTCAAAATTTTGCAGCAGCTTTCTTCAGTCTAAAACTTTTCCTCTTTAGTCTCAAGATGTTTCAAATCTCTTCTGTTATTCTGAATTTTAACTATAAAAAGTTATTATTTGAAATCTTTCTTAGATTTATTTGCTTGCCAGGAACTCAAAAATAGCTGAACAAATCAAGCAGCTACAAAGTTAGTTCCATGATGAAACATCCGTGCTGATTTTATTTTGTTGGCTTTCTTGGTGGGGAGGGATGTTTAAATGGCAAGCAACTGGGATAAAGGGGGGAAAAAACAAAACAAAACCCCATACTGAGGAAGATCTGCCAAGATTTAGTAAAACGAAGCATTATGAAGCTCCATTTCTTCTAGGACATGTTTAGTGAGTGGAAGGGCCTGAAAACTCCTTGTTTTAACTAATCAGAGGTCCAAAACAAATTGGCACTAATGTTAGCAAAGCCTGCCTGAAGGACTTGATCAGCCACCTCATGCCAAATCTTAGAAACATTTCCTCTATTGAGCACAGGAGAAAAAGAAAAAAAGAAAAGAAAAAAAGGGAAAAGATCAAATAAACTGTCCTTCATAGCAAAGGACCCCTCATACACATGCTGTATCTTGACATTGCTGAAAATGTCTTTACCTTTGCTCTTATACTAGAAATACAGCCACTGTGAACTAGTGTGCATCCCTCTAATAGTAGCTAGAACTAGAACTGTAGATTTGTTACCCCAGAAAGCGAAGAAATTAGCTGCTTACATTTATGCATCTTTGCCTCCGAGTTGCATATGAAAGTTACAGAAAGTGGTGGCCACACATACCCTGATAATTGGCATATAACTATCCAATCTTCTCATTTTACAGTAGTTCTTGGCAAGCATACCAGGAACCTGTTTTAGTTGATAATTAGTAACATACTTGGGGGTGGGAAAGGGTTAATCTTTTAATTGGGCTGTTCCTACAAAACAAAGTAAATAAGAAACATTAACTTTACAAAACATGAGTTTCCCCTCAATCTGTACTCAAACTAAAACAGCAGGAAAAACATTTTATTTATTTTGACTCAAAAGAGGCAACATATTCCTAACAAGAGAATACTCCCTTGTTTTTCCTGAGCAGTTTACAGGGGGATGAAACATGCAACCCACTAAAACTTGGTGGGAAGACTCACATGAACTGAAACTTCCATTTCTCACTTGATACCTACACCTTGGCCATAGTATACAGGCAATGGAATAACTCCTTTTTACAGAACACAGATTAAGCTGTAACCTTGATGTTATTCCAAATAAGAAGGTGGTAGGGATTAGATACACTAGTGTCATCCAGCTGAAACATCCCTGATTCACCTGTGAAATGTATACACAACTAGAGTATAAATAAAATTCAAATACAATGCAATGTCACTGAAACAAATAATATTTAGGGGGCAGCTCAATGGTAATGCACATATCTTGTTTAGAATATTATCAATGAAATTTTCTGTTCCTACTGTGATTTTTTTTTTTTTGCATCCTAATAAGAGCTTCTGATGAGAAAAGACATACAAGGGCTATGAGTGAAGTATAGTTCTGAGGCCTGATTCTGCAGTCTTCCCACAGCATAGCAACTAGCATGCTATTAACTCACTAGTCACCATAAAAGAAACTATCACTCAAGGTGAACAGCAGTTGCAGAATCTGGCCTAAGAACTGTTTCATATCGAGTATGTATATCATGAAATAGTCTTACCTCAGTAAGTGCGTGCAGCTGTCCTTGATGCACACAGACACCCATAAACCTACAAGAAATAAGAAAAGAAAAGTGGTTTGGGCTTTTTTCCCCCCCCTCTTTTTTTTTTTTTTCTTTAAAGAAACTAAGATAAGAAGTACTGGCTATGCCAAGAAGCAAGGAAAAAGAAAAAAAAAATTCAGCCTCACAGATACTACATACCGCAAGGTTGACTACTTACAAATCTCAGCACAAATGTCTACAATACAATACCATTTGAATTAACAGTTCCAAGAAAGCACGGGAGACAGCTCAAACTCAAGATAGAAAGTTACTATTTTGGCTATAAGCAAAGGCCAGCATATAATGATTTATGCAGAAAGGAACAGTCTCTGAGTTCTTTTTTAAGGAAGTTTAAGCCAAGTAATCCACTGCTGGTCTGCATGAATAGAAAATTGCTTCCCTTTACTTTTTGCTGCTTAAGCATAAAGACATTTCTTCCTACCCACTCAGTTTCTTCCTAACCACTCAGGAATATGAGGGCACATACATGCAGCATACTTCCCCTCCCCAACATCCTGTTTCCAACACTTGGATCAAAGCAATTTTCAATAATATCCAGTATACACACATTCCACAAAAGTTAACTACACTGCACTATGTTCAGACCCCTGCTGTTAATAGTAGTGACTGTCACCCTTGATTTTTCTGGAAAGCAATAGAGAACATGCCATACATTTAACATATGAGGAACAACCGAAAGCTCATTTCTACCACCATACAAGCTGAACTTAAAAATTACAAAATGCAAATGAACAGTAAACATCTCTCTTGAGAAAGTTCAGTAAAACTTAAATTGTGTACACTTTAGAGCCCTCCCTGCACAGTTAAAGTATTGGTTATTTTTAGATTAACTACCTTTCAGTTTTATCATTTAGACTTTGGTCTCAACAAGCAAAAACACACTGTCATTTCCACCTGGTTCAGAAATATTCACTTTGCAAGCAAGGTGTAGAAATGCATGACTTCGTTAAATGTGACAGGGGAATCTTGTGGAGAACAATTTGAGGGAAAAGGACCTTTTATATCCTCAAACACTTCCGAATTTAAAAACAAAATTATGCAAGACACATGTAGTACTAGTTCAGCTAAGCTGCTTTTGAAGAAATGAATGATCCTCACTGTTCTCTTGTCTAACAGCTGACTGGTAAATTACAAGCAGCCAAAGAAAAATAATATAGGTAAGGTCCTTTGCATAAGCTGAGCTGTGGAAATCTGTTTTTATAACCAAAGAAGAAGCAGGACTTGTACTTGAACGTCTATTGCCTGCTCTCACCTCAAATAATGAAATAATGAATTAAAATATGCAGATTTTAATTTGAGAGACAGTGAAAACCCAGTTCTTCTTGTTTAATGAAGAATAGGGCATGACCAAGTATTCAGGGGAAATGGAAGAAGGGTTCTTTAGATATACCATCTACTCAAAACATTGCTGTTTCTGAGTTTCACTTCATACAGTAATTGCCTATGAACAATTTTTTAAACAAGCTGGTAAATTAAGCTTCCTGAGACTAAGAAATCCAGCATCCTCCAGAGCAGAAATCTTTCTTGCTTAATGCATTCTGAAAGTCTCCAGAGCCATCAGGCATGGTGTTAATAGCTTTATTCACAAGCAAAAATGGACAAAAATACAAGATACGAGTTCCACTATTAGGCAACTTTTGAAAGTATTATTTTCTCTTTTATGAAACATGCTAATGACACAAGGTTAAGCCAGTACTGCAGTATTTTCATTCAACAAAAACTGAGGCTAATTAATTAAAAATAGTAATGTTTTCATCCATATATCAACTCTTCCTTTGTAAAGGTGTATTACTTTCAAATTAGGAATTCATTGTATTAATTCTAAAATATGAATGTAATTAAGAATTTATCAAAATTTTGGCAAAATTAAATTTGTCTCATCTTTATCAGACAGGAAAAACATCACTGTCACCCAAAGACTGGTAGAACTTAACTTTTTCTGTCAACCTGTTTTGGTCAAGGGAAGTCTCAATGGAAATATATTCATTACCTCAGTGAACATACGCTTAAGGCAGAAAAGACACACAGGCTCAAGTTACCAAGAGTTCAGAAATTCTTAAATGTTTAGGACTCCTACTGGGAAACAGACATATATTTCTAACTTCAAATCAGAAATTAAAAACAAAGCTTAATATCATGATCTCATGGAAAAAAGCTGGACATAAAGATACATTTCTAAACCCCACATATTTAGAAGTTATTACCCAGGAAAAGAGAAACCAGATACACTGATAAAGACAGAATTAATGAGTTTACAAGCAGCATACTGAAACCATTTAAACTTTGTGTTAAATCTCAGTTTTCAGGCTCTGGAAAATACATTGATAGAACAGACCTCTAGTGATCCAAATTCCTGGAAAACTTCTTCTTAGCTGCTGTATCAAGCAATAATAAGCCTCTTGGTTAAGCCAAGTACTGCTACAAAACACTGCTGGAAAGCATTTTCACTAAAAGATAATGCACACAGCTGCTACCAGGAAATACAATTACCAAGCAAGACTTAACAGAAGATTTCAATTTCTGAGATTGCCCCAGATGAAATTCCAAGTTCTGTGGATAGGAGGCTGACATGCTGGTCCGGTACAGCTGAGATTATTCCTGTTGGCTAGACGCACTGTCTCCAGAGCCAAAATGTGCTTGTAGGTGAACTTCAGCAGTGCTGAATGCCTTGCCTGCCAAAGGTTACACTTCCTATGAGTATTTCTAGTTGGAAGAAACTTCAATGAGCCAGTCATCCACAGAACAGGAGACCATTTGCAGATTTAAGGAAGTTTATTTTCAAGATGGTGTATCTGGCCTTATCAGGAAAGCTGAAACACTTTAAAAATCAACTAGAGGTTGGAAAAGTTTCCCCAGAAGCTGCAAATATAAAGGATGCTATTTGAGTCCACCCTACTGAATACAGCACAGCACATTTCCACCACAAAATGCTTTCTAACAAATGTCAGCAGTGTTCAGATGTTGGAAGTATCTCTCCATAAACCAGGTTATTCCTCAATCAATCTGGAATACCTGCCCTCCTAGACAAGATGAAAGGAAAATACTCTGGATATTTCTTAGTCCATTACAGCAGTTACCCAAACTGCTTTCAGTTCAGTCAGACGCAAGAGAGAAAATTCTGGACATGAAAGGGGAGACTAAAGAACTGCAGCCTCAGTCTGCAATCTTTGCCTCCGTGATAAATCAAGCGAAACTAATATCCAGATTATACAGCCACTGTGGACACCTAGACCTTGAACACATGCTTCCCATTAAAAGAACTTCACCAAGACATGTTCCTGTTCTATGAATAAACCTGGGGCAGCTACAGTCCAACATTATGAATTTATGCCCTCTGAGATCTACTGCTTGTATCCAGCAGTTTAATAACACTAAAAGAAACAAATCAAACACACCAATGCAAAGTCTCTCATATGAGCTCAGTAACACAAAGAGAAACGAAGTCAAGAGACCGATGCTTCTTTCATTGAACTGACTTATTAGAGAAGGAAGAGGGTGAGTAAGAATATTAAGTCTGCATTAAGACATTCCTTCATGTTTTAGGCACCATGCTAGATTAAAAATGTATTTTAAGTTTTCTGTGCTTGCATTTTGATTCAAGACATAGAGGTAAGGCATTTCATCTATCCTTTCTGTAACATACTATACACAACGCATACAGTCTCTCTTCTGCTGTCTTTTGCACAGCATTTCTAAAATACTCCTTTTTGATAACCACATTACACAGAGAGAAGTAAAAGTATTTTCCTTTTCTGTTAAAGCACCGTTCGAATCAGGACAAAGGATGTTCAAAGACAAAAGGCATCCTTCTGCCTATTGTAATAAAGTCAATCACAACTAATTTCACAAAAAGAAAGGTTTGACAGGAGAGAAAACCCACACACACAAAAAAAACCCACACCCTGGTATTGTGTTCCCAGGGTGCTAGATTTGTCTGAAAGGAGATGAAATAAAATTCTCCTTGAAAGAAGTTCACGTAGTATGCACACTGCTTGCTTATTTGTGTGTGTGTGCGCGCGCATGCATGCAAGAAGGTGGATTTAATCAATGAGTCAATCTGCCTGCACGCTCATTGCCAAACACGCAGCAATACCTCCAAGCACTCTCATGAGAGCACTTAAGCCATGAGCTAAGGCTTTCTGTGTACAGAATGTTTTAAATGAAGTCCCCAAGGTACAGATCAAATAAATAAATACTTTTTCATGCAAACAGTAGTGATAAAGACTGAAATTCCATCGCAAAATTAAAGATACACTAATTTAAAAGACAGCACAGGAGACAGAGAATCTGTGTTAGCACACCACTTCATTTGTGAAAATGAGAAAAACACACCTGTGAAACATTACCAGAATGAAGAGATATCAGGTCTCTCAGGCTGCAGCCCTAAGGCTCCCAGCCTAGGACACAAGGACAGAGATTTCTTGAGTCTTTTCCAAGCCCTACTTTCTTACTTTGATTTGGGTAAAAACTCACGACTACGGCAGCACATCAGCATTCAGAGAAGCAGCAAAGTGGTGAAAAACATTTACAAGCATACGCTAGACCCTTCATAACCCTGCTACCAGTTCTAATCCAAGCCTTGAACAGTACTGTGCTTTAAATGGGACACAAGCTAATGAGGAAGTGAAGAAATGCTCCAAACTTCTGGTTTCCCTAACCCCAGCAATTACAGTCTTGCCATGTATCAGCCAACCTGTATTAAAGTGGCTGTAGTAAACATCACATGGTGCAAACCAGAATCTCAGCTCACTTTTCCACTCCTGCTCTTACCATCTCTTTTGAGGGAAGATGTGATAAAGCCAGCACATCCCACAGCCAGGGCAAGGAGAAGTGTAGATCAGAGGCAGGAAAGCATTTTAGTCTTCCATGTTTAGCTTGCATGCAGGAGTGAAGTGGAGATAGGAGATGATATGAGACGAGGTTGATGGTAGAAACAGAGCAGAATACTCCATGAACACCATCAGTCTGCTTTTGCCCTGTCTACTCCTAAAATGTCCCTAAGCTGGTCCCTGGGGAAAAAAAGGCCAAGAAAAAAAAAAGGCAGCTCTTTCATACGTAGTTTCTTATGATCACCAGGCAGTGACTGAACAAAAAGTTACTACATGACAGTTAACATCTACTCTGCCTCTGGAGTTACATCTGATAATTGAAATAGGAAGCAAGAGGTAGGGAGACAAACAAAAACTCCTAAATCCCCTTACTTTTTACCATCATGCCAATTTAACTGCAAGAGCTGGAGTCTTCTATTAAAAAATAACAGACTGACAGAGAGGTTCTATTTTTGCCAAATTTTCCCATTTTCTTGATAGAAAATACAGTAGAAAATGTTTTTTGTATGTATTTGTATATATTTGACTGCTAGAATCTTTATGATGCTACCATGGGGATGGTATACTTACTGGGGACATGGTAAGTTAAAACTAAGCTCTTCACTTAACATCAGTCTTCTGATCAAGGTGGATCTATATAGCTGGCCAAGAGCAGAATTTGAGCACAGAAATACTAAAAATCAGTGGGGATATTTAAAGTTAGCCTTTCACTACATGCCCAGAAATATAAGGTATTTTTAAAGCCTAAATAACCAGATTAATACTTCACCAAGTATTAGCAGCAGAGAAACTGAAACACTTTGACACAACTCCATCTTCTAAAGTAGTACAAAAGTGTCACTAAGGTAAAAACAGACCTGCCTTTAGGTAATCTCTACTGAGCTAATGAATGGAAGAAAGTCAGCAAGTAACGACATACTCTAGAACAGTGATTGCAGGCTAGGATAAAAACCTCAAAAGGCATCTGTAACTGTGAAAACTAGTCGATATGGACAGTACAGAAGCAAAAGTAGTTTCAAATAGTTAGCAATATTCATTATTCACATTAGTGCAATTAATGGCAAAAAGACAATCTTTGCAATAATATCTTGATGTTAATTGTAGGCATATCGGAATTGATACCTTGTAAAAAGTTGCTATATATTTGTAGGGCACTGGCAGAGGGATGGGTTTTTTAATCACCCAAAGGATAATAATGATCTTTGGCTACCAAATACTACTAGGAAGAATAATTTCTTCCCTCTTCCGTATCATTTAGTACATACAAACCAGAGAAGATATCTAGGACAAAAACATTGATTGAATTACAAATTTTAGCTACCAAAGCATCAGGATTTTCAAAAACATAACCACGCACCCAGATTAAGGAAGATTTTAGTATGCTAAAATAAATACATCATTGCTGAATCTGACATTCACTTTCTAAAACATTAACTGACTGAACCGCACATGTGGAATAGGTTGAGAGCAGATTTTGGATGCCATAAAGCCAATATCTATCCAGTTTCATGATTTTACAAGCCATTTGGTATCAGAGCACCTCGCAGCCTCTACCTACTACTGCAAAACATGATCTTAGCATTTCAGCCTAAGAATCCACTAGTATCCTCACTGGGAAACAACAGATCAGCACTAAGGAAAGTAGCTTGTTTACAGCATAAGTTAACAGAAGGTAGTCCTAGAGCTTACAGAAGATGAAGCAGCTCAGATATAAAACACTGGCACAGGTTACCCAGAGAGGTGGTAGATGCCCCATCCCTGGAAATGTTCAAGGTCAGGCTGGATGGGGCTCTGAGCAACCTGGTCTAGTTGAAGACGTCCCTGCTCACTGCAGGGGGGTTGGACTAGATGACCTTTAAAGGTCCCTTTCAAGCCATGATTCTATGATTCTATGTATATGTTACATAAAATCAGAGTACATCTTCAAGGCTTGTGGAGAAGATCCAGTGACTAACTAATAAATAATTAAACTTTATGCTAGTGACAAAACAGCTTACTTATAGGAAGAACTTCAAAGGACAGAAATTAAGTGAAGAAAATAACACTTAACAGCAAACTGAGGTATTTCGTAGTCCCTGGAAAAGGGAAGTTACACATTAGAACTTTGTGGAAGAAGATCACTCCCTTTAAATGCTAATACAAGCTTAAAATTTCCAAAAATAATCCCAGAAAATGCTTCAGCAGACACATGTTGTTATAGCGCATTTTCCTAGTGACCTCTCAGCAGTACTACTCCAGCTGCTCTTACTTGACAACACAATGTTTTCACCTCTCAACACTTTACTATAAAAGCAAATTATTATAAAATATTTTTACTGTGTTTCTGAAGTGGGAAATAGGTCCTAAATTAATTTTTACAACACTAGTAGGAGCACCAATGATTTATAAGTTTCTGAAACATAAATACAGATGTTTGTATGCGTGTGTGTGTGTGTATATACAGGTATGTATAGACACATAGGAAGGTAATATTTAAAAAGGGTAAAATCTTCTCACAGATATAAAGGGACTGGAAACACTGCGGTAAGTGATTTTAAACTACACACAAAACCAACAAGTTATCTCCTACAGAAAGAAAAATAATAGTTTTTACTATGTATTATTATTCAATAAAAGAATAAACTAAAGCTAAATAAATCTTTCTCATTTGCATTTTCTGTAGGAATGTCCTTGCTTCCTGCAGCAAGAGTACTTACCTAATACATAAGAAAAAGGCAGTATTTTTTACCAGAGAACCAACTGTCTTTGGAGAAGCCTCAAATCAAGCAATTCATAAAGCAAGTATAGTTTATTCTTCAAAAAAAATTATACGAATATAAACCAGTTCTATTTACATAATGTATTTCTTATGTATTTACTCCTAACTGCTTAGTTGAGCACACAGAAAAAAAGATTTCTCTATTAGTCCTGTGTAATAACTGGTAGACCAAACGGAACTGCTTTTCTGCTTCATGCATAAATCAGTACATTGTTGTTCTTTCTTCAGGACCATCTGTGCAACACCACTGAGTTCAAATTTTTCATAGCCTCTAAGGCCAGAGGGGACCATCTCTGGAAGTGTTCAAAAAACGTGTGGATGTGGCGCTTCAGGACATGGTTTAGGGGACATGGTGGCACTGGATTAATGGTTGGACTTGATGATCTTGAAAGTCCTTTCCAACCTTCGTGATTCTGTGACCAGTGTATCATCAATATGATCTCTTAGACATCATAAGACATTTAAATTTCAGCAATTACTCAGCAGTGAGCACAATAACTTTTGTTCTTAGCAACGCCTGTGTAACTCCATTCAAGGGGGGGCAGGGATATATTAAGCTGAAACTGAATGCTTTTTGCCTGTCAAACTATCCTTTTCCTATTTTCCCTCACCCCATATTAAATACCGTATTTTGAACAGAGTTGTACAGCTAGATTTTTTTTTTTAAATAAGGATTTACAAACCACACAAAACTGATAAAGAAAGTGATAAAATGCACTGCCTCCATGACTCTGACAATGCCAATCCTATGAAGTTATTCTTTTCACAAACCTTACTAAAAAAACAGCTGTATAAGTCCCCAGGGTCAAACACTGTTTATCTAAGGATTCTGAGGAAAAGGAAGTGGTGGATAGATATGAGAATCAATTAATGATCCTGAAACCTAAAAAGCTGACATCGTTAAAAAAACAACAAAAAAAACACCCAAACACAAAAAAAACCCAGAAGAGCCAGAAGAATTGCTAGGAACTCACCTCACCTTGGAGCAGAGAGAACAGACCAAGAATTCTAATTAGGGATAGATGACTACTACACTTGAATAAATATACTGTAATAAAACAATACAGTTTACTATGAGTAAAAATTCTCTTAAATTCACAGGTTTGGGGGTTTTTAAGGAAAAAAATAACAGAAGATAGGTATGAATTAATGGAATACTTCCTGCAGATAGTCCAAATGCTTCTGATATGTCTATCGATAAATACTGAAGGAAACAAACAAGATAATATTGGTACGCATCAGTTGATGAAGACTGAGCCAGGATTTCAAGGATCAGAAAAGCTGGTTATAAAGGTATTTTAGGAATCAGTACTAAGTCTGTACTATTTAACAGTGAAGTGAAGAAAAGGAAATTAAGTTAAAGTTCACTCTGTCTCCAAAACTTTTCAGAAAGAGCTATACTGCCTGAGACTGTCAAAATGGATCCCAGCTGTGCAACAGCACTTTAGGAGAACCGGTTATTTGGTGCACTGTCATCACACCTTTAAACTTCTTAATGTTATGGCTTCAGCTAATTATGTTAATTGCTTGTCACATCATCATAAAAGAGTAACCAAGACTGAAAAGGTTCAAGGAATAACAAGATACACATTGAAACATTTTGGACTGGCCTCCAGTAATCTACCGCAAAACAAGAACTACCTTTTTCCTTTCAAGAGCAGATAAACCAGATTAGTTTAACTCTAGCTTCTTTTCTTCAGTCTCTCTTATCTCACCTTGGAATACTACAATAAGAAAATGCTAAGAACTAGAAGACCGACCTAAAAATATGAGGAAGCTATGGCACTTTGCATTGTTAATCTGCAAGATTAGTAACCATAGATTATTTGAATGGTGTTAAATTCACAATAATTTAGGTTCATGAAGAGAAGCCGAATTTCACTCTCCGTATAATTCTGTTGATTCATCAGAAATTTATAGTGTGAAAACTTATTTTTCTCTGAAATAAGTTACTCATTACTGGTAAACTCCAAATACCAAAATCATGTGGATTTCCAATCTGCTCAAGTCTTTTCTTTCTCTCTTCTTCCTCCTCTCCTTCTTCCATTAAATTAGAATCTGATTCTAATACATTTGCAACAGATACCGCTATAATAGAATAAAAAAAAAATTGGAAATAGGAAAGCTTTACTAAAGACAACCTATCTCTATACGATTCGGAAAAAAGCCAGTATACCTTAAGATGTTTGGATGTGAGAGTCTATTCATAAGTTGAACCTCTTTCAGCATGTTTGCTCTGTTGCTGTTCAGTGTATTCATCTTCAAAGCCATTACCTGGTCTGAAGTTCTGTGCCTTACCTAGAGGGGACAAGCAAAAAATGGTAAGTATATGAAGCACAAGGCTGAAAAACCAGTAAAGTTGTAGTACAACTTAGAGATCCTTCATGACAAATGACTTGATTTATACTCTGATTTCTGTAGTCTTTATCACACAGATGACCTTCTATAAGCATACTATACAAATGTGAAAAGTTATTTTACTCTTCTGCAACTGGTGATCACAGAAAGCTTGACAAGTTGGAAAAAAAAAATTATCACCTTCTTAGTACAACTGAAGGAAGCCACTTACTTGTCAAGGGAGAGAAAGTTTCCTGCTCCAAGACCTATGAAACTCACCTTCATTCCAACCATAATCCCTCTTCTTTTCCCACTGCAGTGGTTGGTATCATTGTTCCGCAGAATGCCTTATGAGAGGACCTGCCAGTTACAGCTACACGGCAGATTTCAGAGGTATTCAGTGTTTACTTCTGAACCAAGACCATGAACCAGATTATACATTCAGTGTATAGAAAGCATTTATACCAACCCCTGCTGCAAAACACCCTGACATGGTGTCACCTTGCCTAGGATGTTCGGTAGTGGCTGCAGAGTGTCAGCATGAAAAAGAGGATTTCTCTAGCAACTGCACAGAGACAGCACACAATTCAGAGTTACCTTCCCCAGTCAGAAATGCATGACTGTGGCCATTTCTAACTTGATACTCTCAAACTAGCCTATTTGTCATCAAGAAGCAGATCACTGTTATGCAGATGTGTGCTACCATCAGAAAGGAGTTGTCATGATAGTGCAAGACTTGTCACGCCTTAGAATTTCGCTGCAGTTGAGCATGCCCACATGCGTATCAGTAGTATTCATGGAAACTACGTTCCCATTATTTTCTTCCTACACCAGTACCTGCAGCTCAAAGAGAAAATGCCTACTTCTCAAAGCACTAAACTACCACCATGGCAAATTCATTCATGCTTATGGAGATTAGAAAAAGTTTAGAAAAGTCTGTGATGCAAGAATGTAAGACTCTCATCAGCTTTCTAATTGAAAACAGAAGTCTACATTATGATGTAGATACATACAAAGTACCTGTATTTTAAACAATGGCAGTCTGCCTCCTTTTATTCTGGGAGGCTCTGCTCATCTTTTCCAATAAAAGGCTGCTTTAGCTGTGATAGGTGAGTTATAGAAAGAATAGCTGAACTCAAGCAAGAAGAAAGCTGGGTATGTTTTTTGGTCGTGAGGCTCACTGGTAGGTTTGAGGTAGCAAGTGATACCCATTTTCAAGTTTTATTTGCACACCATCTCTGCAAGAACAAGGGGAATATTTCAGCTAAACATTCTCACTCAGACACAAAGGACCATGAACTCAGCACAGGGATGTGCTGGGAGGAAGGGGTGTCATGTTTCAGATGCGTGCCTGGTTTAAGGCTTCTGAATTGCTTGTTCCCTTCCTAGTTTGAAATACAGGGTAGAAACTGGAAACATCGCAGTTAAGTGTGGTAAAAAAAAAATCACAGGACTGAGTGAGGAGAAAAACAACCCCTGTGCTTTTTCTCCTGCTCCTCAGCTGCCTCACCCAGTCACCCAGTAATCCCTGTGCAATAAGGATCAGAGAAAGGAGGTGGAGAAGGATGTAGAAACCAGCACTGAAAGCAGAAGCCAACAGCAAGTTCATAAGCATGGGACTCCTCCTTTCAGTGGTAATACTGGTTTTAAAGTAAAACTGGTTGAACTACAGCTTTAGAGCATTATAACGAGATAACCTAGAATCCTTCTGCACATAGCCTGTCTTGCCTGTTTGGCATGCTTACTGGTTTTAAGCAGGATGATTGCATGTTAAATTGATGAGGTTTATTGTTACTTGTCAGGTTTCTTGTGTCTATTGTGTGCTGTCATTAATTGTTAATGTTACGCAGCTTTTGCACACCCAGCCAATTTGAATGAACAAGCTAAGTTGGACAAGTCAACGTCCATATACAGACTTTTAAAAATTCTGTATTTTAAACTGTATTTGCCTTCTCATTAACTTTGCTAGCTACCTCTTAATTTCCTGTCGATTTCTATAATTCACTCAGTTCTGTACCAAAATTTCAAGTCCTTTCACCTCGATTCTGAGGTAACCTCTCGTAGGGCTTTCTTCCGTGTTCTTTGCCTTTCTTCTTGAGCTAGGGAAACCTCAGAAAAGAGGGGGGTGTAAGCTTTTGGGGCACTGTCCCTTGCATGCTTCCTGGATTTTCAGGTCTGATACACAAGAGGAAGTGGTTAAGAACTGCTTCTCAAAGGTCTGACCGTCCACAGTACTAACTCCACATCCAGAGAAAATTGAGCCACTTTGCAAAGACAAAATTTTTCATCCTCCATTTCAGAAGGATATTCTGGAGTCTTTTCAGTCTTGATAGACTCACCTTAGGTGAAGTCTGGGGGTTTTTCATTCATTTGTTTTATAAAACCGTTTTCCCCATGCTTGGAAATAGCTACGATTTCTAGCATATTCTGTCAATATGCCTGGTCTCTAAACAGCACCCAACACTGCACTATGCTTTGTTTCACTTCAAGGGACACTGTAAGGTAATGCTAAAGATTTTATTTGAACTTCTGTATTTTGTTCTGATGTTGAAGTATGTATTCCTGCCTAATCTGACAGAACAGCAAATTACCTAATCTAACCAAAGGATAGATGGGAAAACAGGGACTCATCCTCCCTTGCTAGCTACCCTTTAAGCAAGGAAGAAGAAGCAGAACTGAAGGTGGGACGACATCTTCTCAAGAGGACAAGACCCAATATTATGAATAAAATCAAATACCAATTTATATGTTATAGAACACAATGCTAATCACTTGGAATACACATAAGGCTAATTGTGTTCTCTCCTCTGAAGCACCGCTGGCAAACAATATTTCTGTGGCAAGAATGGACTGCCAACAGGGAACAGACAAGTCCTATCTTTAAGGTCTCAGCCAAGCTCCAGATCATCTACATAGGAGCTATCAGTTACTGTGCCTACTTACTTCTCAGTCATACCCTAGACAAAATTTGGGTCTATTTTGGCATCCCTTGCCAAAACCCTGCCAAACTGTTTAGTTTCAAACCTTCATCTCTTTTCGGGCCACCTCTGTGCAATGAAAGCATGGAAGCAATGTTTTCAAGCACCTGACCACTCCAGAAGGAAAACTAGTAAGTATTTTGGAAATACTGCCAATACAATTTAACATTTGTTTACAAAGCAGTTTGCCTCAGGCATATGCCTGTATACTCAACATATACAGGGATTTACTCATGAAATTCAAACCTTTCACTGATGCAACTAGCAGATTGCTGTAAAGCTTTTAAAGCTGTTGACATTATTATTAATTAGGGTTCCTTGCATATCAGAGGAAGTAACCTTTCAGTGATGTCTGGATGATCATGTTGCTGCTTAGAAATATTCTGACAATCCTACAGGCTGCTTTCCCATGCTGCTTTGCACACTCTTCTGACTTCTCAGTCTGCTTACCTATGTGTCTTCATCTCTGAGGTCACAGTAACCAGATATTGCCTCCCTCTTTTATTGCTGGCAGGCAGTTAAACTGTCCCTTTGCACTCCTCTAGGATCAAAGTACTTCATAAGTACTGTGACCTGACTATGGCTAGCTGAACAGCCTTGCCTGCTCACTGTGTCTCCAAACCATGTTCCAATCCTGGACCTTACCCCTTCCTTTAGAAGGTGGTGAGGAGAGGAGGTCATAGATCCAGGTACAGAAATAGTAATAAATCTGAAGGAAAACTCATAATAATGACTGAACAGGGCTCACATTCAAAAGAACTAGTTGCTATATAAATGCTGTACTGAGTTCACATGAGGAATACCCTGCAGTAATTGGCAGTTTTAATTTTGAGCTTGCTGCTTAGCTACACAATTCTTTATTATTAAAAAACCTAAATATCATTTAAATAATTAAGTCATATGGATATGTCAGGGCTTTCTGAAAATCCAAACCTTTATATTACTTCCACTTTTTGCCTGGACTGAATGGGGAGGAGCATTTAAGCAATAGCTGAAATCTAGCCTGATTTCATCTTTCACAAGGCTTTTTTGACCTTTATTATTATAATAAACTGTACCTTTCCAGGTGTCCTTGGAATAAGCATCTAAAGAACACTTCCTAATATTGATGTTATAAATCTGCCAATATAACTTTCAGTTTTGCCCCTCGTTTTTCACTGCATTTTCATTATTTTCTAACTATCTAATGATGATTTGGAAGTATTTTGTCATTGCTGTCTTCCAAAATTGCATTTAATTGCTTTCCATTTTTTCTTTACCCTTCTCTCTTCTGGTATGCAGCCTCAATCATAAAATCATGTTGCCTATTTATCTCTAGCACCCACACCAATTCCTTCTTCATTCTTTCACACTTCTCAGTCTTCATCTGGCCATTTCACCTTCATCTTTCCTCCCAGGTATCCAAAGTACCATTTTAAAAGCAGCCCTCTCTAGTCCAAATGTATGACCTTCCCCGAGTTTACTTCCTGTTTCCAAGCTCACTGTATTATCCACAAAAATGCTGCACGTATTATTTTTACTTATAACTGGCTCACCAACCTTACACTCACCAATCCAAATGTTTCCTCCGCACTCAGCCTGCAACCTTCATGTTAGTGACATATACAGCAAAGGTCAAATTGCTTTTTATTTATCTATGTCATCTTCTATCAATCTCTTTTCTGTAACAGTGTAAGTGTCTTCATCTGATTTGCGAGTATTTTCTCTTGTGATGACAAAAGATGAAGACATTACCTTAGTTACCTTTCTAGGCTGTTTGCACTAACTGTGCTATATAGTGTAACTCTATGATTGAAGAAAGTTTTTCTTGAGAAGACAAACCTATTCTTCAGCTCAGATCACACTGTTTGTAACTGGAATCTTGAATGTTTTTCTAAACATTGAAATGTACCCACAGTCAGATACACATATTCACAATAGTGATGCCTATATCAAGTCAAAAATTGCATGTCACTAGGCAAATTTGCAGTGACAAATAGAAGCTTAAAGCAACACATCAGTCCAGATAATATTAAGCTGCTATGTTGATGCTTGGGAGTCAGATTAGGTTGTGGTTGTTTTCAGAGTAGTAGTATATAATGTCACTACACTCTTCTTGTAGCAAGAGAGAAGCCTGCCAAGTGTCACAAAACTTTGCCAAACAAAACTAGTCAGCATGTGTTACAAGAACTTTAGCACAGGTTCTGATATGTACAGAAACCAGGCACAAAACAAAACCCAAAATCTTTCAAAAGCCTGACAAGTAATTGTGACTCCACCAATTTCTATCACTAAAAACAGTTGTGAGAAATATACGCAAAAAGTTGGAGCCTTTACCATTTTCCGATTAGTACAAAGGCTTGGTACTGGTCATCAAAGATCCTACTTCAATAACTTCAGTAACTTATAGCATCAACAATTCAAAGCAAAGTAACAATTTTGATTACTACAGCATATTCCACACCTACAGTCGAACAAGTTCTCCAATTTTTTGCCTAACTAAACTGAATTTATAACTAGTGAGACAGCAGTAGCATTTGATACTTTGTAAATCCATTTGTATGTGCCAAAAAACCCTCAATTTTTCTTTTGTATTTTGTTTTTCTTCATTGCCCACTGTAACATAGAACTAGGGCCCAAAAGAGAGCATTCATTTATTTTAAACAAACCATTTATTAAATAGGAATCTGTGCATATCTCTCAGTCGTTAACTTGATCTCAGTCAAATCATAAAGGCAAAAAGAAACTACAGTCTTATTTTGCGAGAAAGCAGAAATAAATCAGAGGACTATTGTTCCACAGTTTGAGATGAGAAATGAACAGGCACAGCCCGGGTGGGGAAGTTAACTGATTTTGTAGCCAGTTCAGCAGAATGTAACCATATAGAATTCCCTTTGCAATCCCGGAGAAGGAACATGGACCCACCTCTTAAGTACTAGGCAAGAAAATGTAGAAGAGCATTGTTATACTACAACCTCAGTACATAGCTCAAGTATGTACTGTATACCCAAGTCTAACGTTGTAGTCTGGAAAGGAAAAGAAATATTGAGTTTGAAGTACAGAACTGGGAGCTTATTCTTCATTTTTAATGTTAGCTATCATCAGCTCATTGAACAGCCCCAGGCATGCTACTTCACTTACTTTCATCCCCTCTTTAACTGCATCTATAAAATGCAGGTGATCTTACTATCTAACCTGCCAGGGAAACTGGAAGTTTGACATCTGCAAATGACTACTGTAAGATCCAAAGATCATGCATAATTAGATACTGTATCTGTGTCCTTATTTTCCTATTTAATTTGTAATACTTATGGTTAAATATTTCCCACATTACTATGGGTTTATCCTGTATGAGAGATGAATGTATTTATATAATCTGCAGATGCTTTTGAAGAAAAAACACTTCAGGCTGGGTTCTTCTGACATATAATTGCACCTTCAGTCTTTTACAGTATATGAACAGTACGGTACTGAGCACACAGTCCCCCCCCACTGTACCAGTGATGTCATCATCGCTGTTCATCACACACATTTGTTGGATTCGTTTTCAAAATCTGTATGGGAACCTTGAGAGAAAGTTTAATTTTAGGCAGAAATAGTTTCCTTACCTTTCCTTTAAAAATCTTTTAAATAAATGTTACCATGCATGAGTAAGGATGTCAGTCTCACATTTCAGAACAGAGCCCACCGGCATACAACTATTGCTACTAGCAACACTAGGACTTGACCACAACCACAAATAAGAAGAGAGCAGCGAGTATAAAGGACCTACATTTTCCTTACTTGAGAATAACATAAATTTTTATAAATTGCTACTTTAAAAACTTTCAGGCTATAGTCAAAAACAAAAGTTCTAAATAGTCTCTTGTTATTTAAGCCTTCATGGAACTGTTCTTCTTAATTTCTCCTAGCAAAGAAGTAGATAGTTAAATATACCATGCAATTTCTTATGTCTCTCCTCACTGCCAGTAAAGGCTAGCAAGCACAAGGATCGCATTTGCAGGACTTAATTGCAGGCAACTGATGAGAAAGTTACAAACTGTCATTACTCAGTTCGTGTTAGACACGCTGTCAGCTAAGGATTAGCTAACAAAGCAATGCTGCCTCAGTATCGATTACTCCAGCGGATGTTTCATAGCTCTATCCTCTCCTCAACCCCTAATCCAACAAGACCATCAAACAGAAGGCTCCATCCATGCAGAGCAGCGCCTGCTGCTGCTGCCCAGCACAAAGGGCCATGCAGCCAGCCCGAAGCGCTCTTGGGCTGTGACAAGCACAGCGAGGTTGGGTCAGCTGCCATGGAGAGTCCCAGACAGAGAAAACTCACATGGACAGGGACTCCCTTCTGTAATTTGGATATGGCCTCCGCAACTACTGGGAACAGGACATCCTGGATGGCTTGCATACACCATTCCCAACAGCTGGAGTAGTAAAAACTAACAGAAGCCCTACCGTGCAGGTTTTGGAGTTCCTCTCTAATCATTACCAATGGCCTTTAAGGGGCTATGAGGAAGCATTCCCTATGGATCTGAGATTGTAAACAATCTCTTTTCTGTTACTGCCATCAATAATAATTTGCACTTTTCATTTCTAGGTTTCACATTAGTCAGTAACACATACACATATATTACCATCACACACACTCTCCAGACAAAGGCAGTGAAATCATCACAGAAATATAACTTCCCCCCGCCTCCCCAAACTAGTAAATGAATGTTCAGAGAGGTGTATCACAATGATCTTCGGTGATGCACTCTTCTTCTCTAGAAGCAGTCACGTTAATACTGGACATATGCCAGCACAGTTATTTGAAGAACAGTAAATCAGCACCTGTCTCAGTATCAGCTATGAATGAGCTTACACAAATGTGCATGTTTGCCAGCTGGCAAAACACAGAATAGCCCAGAGTTGCCAATGCAGCACCTCTCCACCCAGAACAGAAAACTAAACAGATCATTTATCTATGCTTGAGAAATTATTAGGGAAAACAAGACAAAAAGCCCACAAACATTTCTGTGCCAAGGGAATCTTTCCACCTGCTTTGCCCCTGGGAAACTGCACAATGATACTCAGATTGGCACAACTTTTCTTCCTGAAGACAATCAAAGGCCCAAAGGACTCTGAACTACAGAAGTCACTGTACTAAACACAAAAGCCAACCAGGGGGTTATCTCTTATTGCAAGGTCCCACTTGTTACAGTATCAGCGTGCCTTTCTTATTGTTGACAGAATTTGTGAGCATTCTCTCTAGTTGCAAGAACAACAAAAACTTACCTCAGACATTCAACATATCAGCTGCTCAACAAGTTAGAAGACGTCAAGTTTCCAAAGATGAGATAGGTACATTTCAAAATGGACAACTTTACATTGATTTACACTCTTTTTTTTGACTGAGTATTCTTCTAGCATCAAGTTTGTTTCAGTGGTTTTTGTTCTGGCTTTTTACTAAAGAAAAAAGAATCCTTCCATTTCAGGGCATAATGATAGTTCCTATCATATTTCCCAA
>NW_010539661.1:0-20308 GCF_000687285.1 Phaethon lepturus | reverse complement strand
CAGGAAAGCTGGCTGACCAAAGGAGAGAAAGTGAAACGTACTGTAGGCGAAAGTCTTTCCCCTGTTTTTTAATTTGCTTCACTCAGTATAGTTTTATACTTCACTTGTAGTGATGCCAAGCAGGACTGTAGGAAAAAGTGTAACGAATATGATTTTGAAGATTTTCTTAACATTTTTCAACACCACTACAAAAAGCAAGGCTTTCATTAGATCCGCTACCTGGTGACAGCTTTTGAGTCACTCCCAGTGTTTCCTCAGCTAATGCTGTAAGGTGCATATGCTTAAGACTTCTAGCCAGAAAATAAATAAATAAAAATCAGGACTTATTTCAGATAACAAATGTGAACTAGCCCTCCATTCTACTTTGTATTTCAAAGCATCCTCTTGCATTTAGTGGAATCGAGAGAGTGCCCTCCAAGTCAGACAGGTAATTCTAAATTTTAACGATACTCACACATGAGCGGGGATGAAGTGAGTATTTTGCCCCCATTGTGCAATCCATAAAAAATAACACAGATAAGGTTCTTAATTCCTATATTAATGATCCATTGGAGTAAGGCCTATTTATTACTACTTCTCCCCACAGCCTATGCCCTATAAAAAGCAATGGCTAATTAAGTGGCAAGGACTAGGATGACAGCAACTTGGCACTTCGATAACCAAAAAATCATTAGCAAGAGGAAGATGACTGTCTGGTTTAGTGGTTTCAATACAAATCATCTTAGAAGTTGGTAGAAGAGTTCCAAAAGGCTGATACTTCACACATCAGTGTCAGACACATCAAACTTACAAGACTTCTACTTTGACTAAGAAAGCACCAGCATGCTCAGGATTTAGGACTCATCTCAATTCCAGAACGGTGCTTCTTCCTACTCCTGACAAATATCAATGTAGAAAGAGACTGATTAGAATCACCTAGCTGATATAACTCAACAGCTTGAAATGAAGTTTCAAGGTTATTCTAGCCTTCTTGGGCAGTTTATATAGTACACAGAGAGACTGTATTCCCAAGAAAACAATTAGCAGTGTGTTTTAACATTGTAACTTCATGTAAAAGACCTTAAGCCTCAAATACCTTGCTTCTGTCAACTTCAGCAAGGTGAAAGAGTTTCCTCCACTACTCAGAAGGGGAAGATTTTCAGCTTAAAACTGAATCCCACTGAAATAAGAAATGAGACCAAAAGGTATGTGTGAAAAAGAAGATTTGCTGTCTGTCTTTCTAACAGGTATCCCATCACACAGGGAGGGCAGCGACAACTGTGATGGCTCTATCCCACTGTGACAGAATGAAAGAAGAAATTTAGAAGAGGAACAGTGTACCACACCTGGGTGAGGGGAGATGACGGGTGTCACTTCTTAGTCACAAGGTATATTCCCCATGCCTACAAGGCCAAATTATTAGATCTGTACAACCACTACATAGAATAATCCACTTACTTATTCCTTGCTCATTTTCCAACCTACAAGGACTTCTGCCACTGTATGTCAAACAGAGCCTGAAATATCTCATTTTGCCTGATGAAGCAACACCAAGCTCAAGGAGAAAAAACCCAAACACTTCAGTGTTTAAAAAAAAAAAAAAATTCAATCATCTAAGATGATTAGTTTCCAAAATTGGTGGCTTTAAACTGTTGGTAGCTATATGTTTCTCAACACCTTACCAAGCTTAATCAAGAACATTCTACAAAACCAAGATGGCTGCAAGTATCACCAATGAACCAACAGGAGAGAGAAGACAATTTCTGACTGGTGAGGCTGTTCCCACAGCCATTTAATTCCTCAAAATAAGCACAATTCTTATTACAGCTTCTAGCCATCAGGTCTTATTATGCCTTTTTTTCACTACACTAAAGAGTACCTTCAAACAATTGTTTTCTCATTATAAGACCACTTATGCACTTGTAATGACATCAGTTTTTATAAACCAAATACGTTAAGACTGAAGTCATTCGCTGAATGTCTTTTCGAATTCTTCAACTGATTTTTATTGTTTATTTTCCCCATGTGTTGACAGCAAGTGTTACAGTTCTCCAGCTTTAGAAAAGGCAAATATCCAATGTTGAAAAAGTATTTAATACATACAACTAGACAGTTTCCTACAAATACTTCACAGGGTAACTAAAATAAAATACCTTTTAAGCCTATCAAATACTCAAAAAAATATCAAGGCTCCTGTGGGATCTCACCTCTAATGTTTTACACAGTTTTTGAAGAACACCTACATTGGTTCAGGCCCCTGATCAGGCTGCTAATTCCAGAGCCAATCAAAGAGGATACTTTCCTAGTGTAAGTCTTACACTAAGTGTTCAAAACAACACATTAGAAAATGAGAGGACTTTGAAACTGAAGCAGTAATGACAAAGAAAAAGCATGAGATAGATTTGAGGTTTCCTGTGAAATTTCACGTTATCAGCTGACTTCTACTTCAGTGCTGCCTTCACAATATTTTAACACAAATACCAGAAATACTTCCTTATGAGTTTTGCAGAAAGATATTTTTATCGCACTTTAAATTTCCAAATCAACGCTGTTACTATTTTGTTCCTTAAGACAAAATGACAATAATTCTAAACAGAGAAGGAAAGCATATATAGATGATGGAAAGCATATGTTCCAGATGCTTTCTCACTTCCTCCATAGATTTTTACCATCCCTCTGCCAAGGGCTTCTGCCCTCCCAGCTCAAACAGATGAAGGAGCTGTTCATGCACATCATCTTCACAGGAAGTCAAGAGTAGCCTAATCTACTGCTGGAGGTTTTTCAGTCCAGCATGGCTTATGATGCAACCACTCCTCTCTTGCTCAATAAAATTGATTCTTCAGAGATATCTGGGAGTTAGTATCTCCCATGGCAGTACTCTCTACTATCAGATTTAAAGAATAGGTTAAAGAAATGTCCATGAATAATGACAGATAAAGTTGCTTTTTCCCTGGGACAAAAGGATGAAGAGCAGGATGAAATTACGTCTTTTCAACCCTATGCTTTTGACTCCACAAATCTATAAAACAAAGAAAAACACATAAAGTGTCATAGGAAGGCCTAAACACTAACAAAAACGCCAAATCTTGACATAAGCAAAACTTGCAGAAAGGAATTATGCCTACCGGGCAAGAATTAGTTTCCAAGGAAAAAATAAGTGCAGTTATCTCCAGTATGCTACTGGTGACAAGAGGAAAACTCTTGTCACTGCATGAGGGAACATGATACAAGTTCACACATGCACCGTGTTAACCAAGCTATGGTTCCAGCAACACTAAACCTCATATACAACAGCTACCATAAAAGAAAAACATCTATACACAGTTAGTCTTCCTATCTTCCTCTACATAAAAAACACACAAGTATTCTGCCCAATTAAGTGATTTTATGGACATATTAATGCCACCTTGAAAAATGCAATGTTGGCCTGAAGTTTGGTGACAAAGCAATGAAGTTACTAAAACTTCAAACACAAAAGCCAGAATTGTACTAAGAGTCCAAATTCATCGTTTAGTTTGGTATTAACAAACTTTTCCCTGTTGTCAGTTTTTATGTTGGGAGTTCTGAAATAATAATGAAAAGGGTATGTTAGGATTAAGAAAAGTTTTCTCCAGTCAGAATGGCCAGAACTTCCTTGATATATGCTGACATTTAGCCCCTTCCCCCTTAAAAGAGTTCAGGAGGAAAGGTATTGGTTTGACAGCCCTGAAGACTGACATTCCATTTATGCAGCAAACCGGTACACACAGAGGAGACAGTGAGAACTTACTTGCAGAGTCCTGGGAGTGTACAGGGCCCTTGTCCTGCAGGAGGGAGCTCCATACCAGTTCTATTCTTGGTCATCCTGCAAAGACTGGCAATAATGCACAGACTCGCATTTAGATTTAAAACACACAGACAGTTCAAATATTGCAGTGCCTACTTATCTGTCAAAACCCAAATCTGTTAATAAAGATTCCAGTTCTGCAAAGTGCTGTCCGCAAGCTGCTCCGAGCCACTGGTTTCCAACACCTTCTCCAGTGGCATTTTGCCAAGCATGGACTGAAAAGCAAGCAGCAGCTCCCTTGCCTCAAATTCATATTCTCTTGCCCTTTTTCCCCCACACCTTTTCTATGTCCATTTTGCAGTCATCCTCTCCTTTTAATTTGAATTGGCATTCCCTTCTCTGCATGCTCATTTCTAAAACTACTCAAATATCTCCCTCCCTCCTTCCGCACATTCAGAGACATTTTCCTCTTGGAAGAAGGCCTCTGTTGACATGATATATCACTAAATGCCACAGGAAAACTGAACCCTCTGTCAGTAATGAGTTGCTAGTAGAGTCAATAAGCAAATAGACAGGATCAGCTGTCCAGAAACAGCTCAAACTGGGAAGTTCTAGCTACAAAAAAAGTGGCCTGGATACACCAAAGGAGGTTCTAGACTCTTCTATAATGGAAGTTTAAAGGACAGGCTGAAAATAGCTGCCCAGAACAGATCACATATACTTGAGCCTGGCTCAGGTAAGGATACTGCAGTAGTTCTTGTAACATCCCTTCCCAGCTTTACATTAATTTTAAAATTAGGTGATAAGATTTATTAAGCTAATTGTATAGATGTTTTACAACAGCAATACACATACATAAGCACGCAGACTTCTGCAAGACATCTGACTTCGTGCTACAACCCATATAACTAGATTAAACACTGGCTAGTGATAGCTCCAGATACAGTTATATGTGACAAAGCAGCGTAAGATAGGGAACTCTCTTACTGAGCTTCCAGAGGAACCAAACTAGGCCTCCTGTTACTCAATATTCTGCATTTACTTCCAGCTCACTGATGGAAGTTGCCCCTCAGAAAAATGTGAAACTTCTAAGTTTGTAGCATTACCCTGTTTGCACTATTTCACTAAGTAGTGAAGGCCACTTTGTATCTCAGATCCATCTGAGCAAAAATTAACACACTCAAATGAAAAACTTCACTACAAACAATGATTGAAGGCTACAGAACAGGAGACCCACAGCCATTACACATAAGGTACTAATGTGCTATGATAACAAGTGGTGTGTGGTATAAAAGAGTGTGACACACAGCAAAAGGACAATTTTTACATGTCATTATTAAAAACAAAACTAGGGCATTCTGAGTTAGGATGTCCACTTTAAAAAGAGGAAGATGTTGCAGAGGATGTTGGAAAGACTTAAACCTATATTGCAAGAACTGGGTCATTCCCAGAATGAGGGTGGGACAGGGAGGAGACAGAAACTGGGACTACTTAACACACCAAAAGGGTCAAAACCTAACTTGATAATGTATATCAAGTTTTACAGGGAGGAAAGAAGAGGTGCTAAAAAGATGCTGGCCCAGCCAAAACAATACAAAGAATAACTGGGTGGACTAGCAGGTCCAGAGAGTTCAAGTTAGGTACAAATTTACAACAGTGAGATAAAACACTGAGCACTGGAATCCATGATACTGTCTTTGAGGTCTTCAGTTCAGAACCAAATTAAAAAACCAACAACAAGGGGGGAGAGTGGGTGCAAAAAATAGTGCCAATATATGCTATAGACAAAATACCAGTTATTGGTAAAATATAATGGCCTTTGATTATCTGGCAGCGTGTGTACAGATTATCTACATTAATTGCTTGAGAAGTCCACAATGCCTTTATTTTTAAATGTATAGTTTAACCATGAGACATAATGGGCAAAGTATATGAAAATAGATATTCATGCCAACCAATACAGATACTTTTTTTTTTTTTGAGGTGTCTGAAGTCCTATGAATTAGTCCCTCACTTACTCTATTGTACAGTTCTTACCCTGCACTGTTTAGTTAGCAAGTTCTGTGAAACCTAGGTCAGCGACCAAAGGAAGAAAGTGACTACTGTTTAACATAAAACATTTCTGCACTGGACTCCTCATGGCCTGCAAAATTATACACAAACACAGAGAGAGATGTTAATGAAGCAGAATGGTAATAAAGTCATAAAGCACAAAAAAAGACAGTTCTCAATGAGCTGAGTCACTTTAGGAAAGCCAGATCAGTATCATCTCTCAGATCTACCACAGTCAGATGTTACAGAGATCAAGCCCACCAGCATGACAATGTGCCTGAGATGCATAGCGTCATAAATGATACTAGATAGTGTAGTACATTAGAGGTAACAAAACTACCAGTTTTATCCTAAGTACATTACAAGTATTGATAAAAAAAAAATTATATGTAAGTGTTCTTCACACTACCCCAAAGCACAACTCCGCATCAGCCCTGTTTCTCCTTTCATGTTAGACAGCTGGATGCTGCTTATCTTTAAGGCACCCTGAAGACATTAAATAAATATTAGAAATAGGATCCTAGCCTCAGGCACAAGGTATGTATTTAGACAGGCGCACCTTCCCTATCAGTCAGCACTTTCAAAACTCAGAGCACATAAATGTGACGATACAAAGAAAGACTAACAACCAACTGATGAGCTGAGGACCATTATTATAGGGTATTCAAATAGGAGACCTTACAGCATAAGCACATACAGCATGAATATCCTAAGGATACTGACCCATTTGCACCCACCATCCCTCTTGCTGAGTACGCTGCCGTCTCTTTGTGTCCAGACTTGGCCTTGCACCTGGATAGCACTAGTTTCATAGGCTATGGAGTCCACACATCACAGAACAGCACTGACATATTTCCAGCATTTGTTTTGCAAGGTATCAACGTCGTATCAGCACTAAGATTCATGGTATTTTGTTTTTCATATGGCTTTGATCTTACAAGACAAATAAATAAATAAATAAGACATTAATAAATAAGCCAGACAAAGGCGATCTAGAAGGAACTACTATAAAGTAGTAATGTAAAACCATAACCAAAAGAGTAGCTAGTGGTTCACAGGTAAACTGGTAAGATTATGAAGTAGGACTCTGGAGGAATCTACCTGAAGTCAAGCCAGGGAGCAAAAGACAGCCAAGCATTTTTGAGACGGGATTAGAATCATAGAATAGAATCATTTAGGTTGGAAAAGACCTTTAAGATCTAGACCTCCTGATCTAGTGGAAGGTATCCCTGCCCATGGCAGGGGCACTGGAACTAGGTGATCTTTTAAGGTCCCTTCCAACCCAAACCATTCTAAGATTCTGTGATCATCAGGTGCAACCATAAACCAAACACTGCCAGCTCCACCACTAAACCATGTCCCTAAGTGCCACATCTATGCTTCTTTTAAATACCTCCAGGAATGGTGACTTAACTACTTCCCTAGGCAGCCTGTTCCAATGCTTGAAAACCCTTTCAGTGAAGAAATTTTTCCTGATATCCAATCTAAACCTCTCCTGGTGCAACTTGGGACCATTTCCTCTTCTGATATCATTTGTTTCTTGGGAGAAGAGACCAACACCCACCTTGCTACAATCTCCTTTCAGGTAGCTGTAGAGAGCGATAAGGTCTCCCCTGAGAGAATGAGAATTCAAAGTAATCTTGAAAAATTAAGAAATGCTTGAAGCGGGGCAACACACACACACAAAGAAAAAAAAAAAGAAAAAAAAAGGAGCATATAACCCAGTAGGGATTAGTCAGTAAAATCTGCCGCACAAGTTAAAAAATGGGAAAACTGCTGTCCTGGTTTCAGCCAGGATAGAGTTGGTTTTCTTCACAGAAGCTAGTATGCAGCTACGTTTTGGATTTGGGATGAGAAAATGTTGAAATGTTGATAACATGCTGATGCTTTTTTCCCCAATTCTCTCCCCCATCCCACTGGGGGAGGAGGGAGTGAGCGAGCGGCTGCGTGGTGCCTAGTTGCCAGCTGGGGCTAAACCACGACAACTGCATAGCCAGAAGTTCTGCAGAAAGGATCTCAAGTTATAGGGGATCATAAACCGAGTGCTTAGTGCTTGGTGCTGTCAGTAAGTATACTGAAATGGGATGGCTGATTTCCATCTCAACATTGTTCTTTAGAGGCAGTCATGCTCAGCTGCTTAGTATTTTGGCTCTAAAAGGTCATTTATTTTGCATTATGTCATATACATCTTATATTCATAGGCTCGTCTTTGTCCACCCACCATTAAATAAGTATTTCATTAACTGTTTTTTTTAAGGTATTGTGCACCATTTTGACTGCTCACATGAGTAACCTTCCCAGGTGTAGTCTTAAGATACAAACTATACTGACATATTGCTTAGAGTATTTCATAAGACAGAATTTTCTTCTGTGATGACTAAGTTCAAATAGTAAATCTCTTAACTCCTATAAGGTTAAAAGCACAGTTCAAGGTGGTCAAGACTGTGGCCTTGTTGACTTGAATTCTGTCTTTGAATTTGATCTCTGCCTGTCCCAAAGATAATCTTTGGAAGGCTGCACTAGCTTTAGCAGTTTTGTCAGAGCATGTTCCCTGGCAAACAGAAATTATTTTTCTTCCTGGTATACATATGTCACCCCTCTAGCTCTTGGGGCAGGGGGAGCTTTCAACAGTTAAGCCCATCATTACAGTAGCAGTGAGGTATCCCTGCACTGCAGAACTAAAGAGTGACTCAAACATAAATGGTTTTCCTCCTCCTGAATTATCTTCTGGTAGCACTGTTAATTAGATGGCTAGGAATATTTAAAATAGCAGAAGAACTGTCTGCAGTGAAACAACTATTTTGGCATCCAGAACTGCCCAAGACAAAGCCATAATCTCTTCTATGGATGTCAAAAGGATCCACCATTCCTCAACAGTCAAAACCCTCAAATTCCTCAGTGACCACACCTGTACAGCAACATGACCTTCCCAACACACAAACACAGAGGACACTGAATTTGCACAATTCTATATTGGATCAATGATCCCTGTTTTCACATGTATACTTGAATAATAAACTGCAAAAAGTCCATTTTTAACACACAAAAGTTCAGCTACAACATGCAGAGCCAACAAGAACATCTGAAGGAATTTTCTAGCAACTTACATAGTTAGTACTGTCTTTGAACCTGAAGGTATATTTGAAGAGGAAAAGATCCTGGATTTTAGTCTGACTGCTGTTCCAACACACATATTTTATAATTAATAGTATCCATTTCCTAATATGGTATTTAGTTTCAGTATGATGCTTATCTCGCCCCCAGTTACTTATAGATCTATCAGCCCTTACTGGTCTTCCCAGCTAGGAATTTAAAAGGTTTGGGATCATGGCTGGGCATTGTTCATTTACATAAACAGTCTTTGCCTAGCTCAACCTTAAAAGCAAACCTCAGTGTTCTGCACTTGCCGCTGAAAATTAGAACAGGCAGTAGTCAGTCAGCTGCTTAAAACTAGATTGCTAATAGTTGGACAAAGTTCAGTTTTTCTAAACTAGTTTCTATAACACGACTCAGGTGAACATGAATTTGAATTGTTACAGCAATGGCTAACAAAATCAAAATGCTAGTTTAATACTTTATCCTGAATAAACCATGAAGTTCAATCTGCATAAGAATAAAGGTGCACTAGAAATGCTAAAAGTTCATTCATAGCATATATGACCATTAATATATACATCTAAACTAATGTACTCCTGTTCCCAAGTTAAGAGAAGGCAACTTCTATCCACTGTGATAAACTATATTTAAAAAGGAGTTTCCACACAAAAGGATGGAGGGGAAGAAATCATTGGAAACAACTGTCAGTTACATAGCAAAACAAAAATCCCAAACCCTCAAAACAGTCCAAGCATTCTTTGCTAAATCACTTGAGTGAACCCAATGTATGACATTCACAAAACAATAGACAAATACGTAACTGAAAAAGCTCTGGTGACATGGAGGGTTTTTTTGAGATACCATTGCTAATTTAAAGGGAAGTCTTCATTACTCTTGTAAAGTTACTTGCACAGTAAGTCTAGAACTATCCCAGATTTTTTGAGTTCAATCACTTAGCTAGGAGCTTGCAGATCAGACCGAACTTTAACTGTGTCAAACCATGAGGCTCTCCTTCCTGGAAGCACATCAAGGTTCTTGCATGAAATCTGATCATCAGCACAGTAGGATTAATGACAGAGGCGGTCAGGCTGATAAACTAGCAGAACAGAAACCTGCTTAAATGAGTATGGAAATGGAACTAAGATAAGGTCGTAATGCATTCTCACCCCTTTGTGCCAAAACTGAAGCAAGACCTTGTTTGAATCTGATGTGAAAGAAAAGGCTTTATCACTCATTGTCTCCCTGCAGAAGGTCTGTCCTTGTTTCTGGGAAAACAGACACTAGATACTCAGACTACTGCCATCGCTCTCTTAGAGTAATGCCACTGATTGCTGACTGACACCATGTGATGTCTAGTTTAGCTTACTGAAAGAGGGAATGGCAGGGGAAGTTTTTTTGTTAGTAGGCTCATTTATGTACAGGAAGGTAATTTGGCTATCAGGGATTTCTCTCAATCAACATGAGTTCTCAAAGAGATGTTTACCTCTGTATGCCACTACCTGGCTAAACCAAGTTGTCTCTTAAAATAAGATAATCTTAACAAATCAGTATGAATGCTGGAAATTTACCTTTATTTTTAGCCATTTTCCCTCCACACACCTACTTTTGTTTCCTTACCTTCCTGCTGGATATGTAAGCACCTTGCCTCAGGGCACTTCTCCACAATGTTCCTCACCAGTGCACGGTAGAATACTACACCTATTTCACCTCGTAAGTCTGTTCACAAAGTATGTAGCTATTCAACTGCAAGACTTTTTGAAGTCCCAACAAAAATATGATTGGCAATACCACTACAGGATAAATTCATAACCTAAGCACTGGAAAATCCAAGTATTAAAGAGGGCTAAATCCTGGATTTACAGAATAGGAAAAGACACAATGTCTTATCAGCAACACTGAGATAAACCTAAGACAAAACTACTCCAAAACATTAATTCTGAAATTCACACAAACAAACCAAGGTCTGTTATTTCCCAGTTACTCAGAGATGACACAATTCTGTTGGTATCCTTATACACTTCACAGCAACTTCACCATAAAAACTGTAAAGATGAGTTCCAGTGGCACACAGAACTTTAAAAATCAGTTCATTTCATGTTAAGAAATGTCTGCATGCAAAGACAGCTGCTACAAAATGCATTACAGAATGTTTTCCAAACAGGAAAATAAGAAGAATAAACAAACAAAAAACCCAAAACCTTGTTTTCAATTGGTATACAAGGCTTTCTAAAGAGCTGACGTGTACCAAGTCTCCTATACACCCCAAGTAAAATTCTTCATGTCTGCCCCTTTGAAAGAATTAAAAACTTGTGTTAGTGGAAATTAAACTTCATATATCTAGCTAAACAGAAAAACTGCTGTGGAGTGACTTGCCTTTATATAAGAGGAGAGGTATATATGGAGATCTGAATGACTTTGGGTATTAAAGCAACATAGAAATAAACTTCATGTTCTAATTCACATATCTATTCCCAGGAATAAAGCTGGATAAGAGCTTTTTAGGTTTAACTTCTTAAAGAACACATGAAGTATCATGGAATGAACATAATATATGGAGAGATAAAGTTTTCTGGCATTTCACTGAAACAGAAATCATTTGGAGAGTGACTTTGTTTAAAGTTAGGAACTAGGACAAGGAAACATTTTTGCAATGCCTGAAAGCCTGGAAGTCAACTCAATGCCCTATTCCTCTACCAATAAACCTTACCAGAACAGCAGAAATATCACCAGCACTATAAAACTGGAGTTGCCTGTATGGTTTCACAAATTACCTTAGTAAAGATCTTACCATCTCCCAGGTTCATAGGAGCAAGTCACTGACAACATCAGATTTTCTCATTCATACTATTTACTTCAAACCAATCTCTGATTATTTGAGTTAGAGGCATAACAAGTAAAAGGAAACAGAGAAGAGCAGCTAATTGGACTGTAACTTAAGTGCAATAAATTCTGTGGTTTCAAATTCAGTAATCATGTGTAGATCTCCTAACACGTGTGCATCTAGTGTTGGGAGGCAAAGACCACCAAAGGAATAAGTACAATCCCACAAAACTAATAATCTAGCTAAATTAAAGACATTCACACTTACATATGAGAGAACCAATAGCCATTGGTGTTTAATACACTACATGAATGCAAAAATACATGGCAGAGACCAAAATGTAAACCTTTTTTTTTTTTTTTTTTTTTTGCTTTTACAGTTTCTCCCAAATAGCCTCTGCGACTCCCAAAATAAATTACAAGTGAAAAAAACAGCTGGAAGAATGACAGAGGAAATATTTGAGACCTGCAAGTTCTTCATCACTTATCCTGAGTAAAGCAAATAAAAGATCAAACAGTTGACAGTGAAAAGTACTGTTGCTGATACTCTCGTGCATTCTCAGCACCAAACATGAAACAAGCAACGTGAAGAGAGGAAAGAACTAAACACACACCTTGAACACCTCAGAGAAGAAACCAGAACCAATTTTCTCACATGTGAAGTCATCAAGACGAGTAAGCCTGGAAAAGGCACTTATCAGGGCTCTGTATGAAGAGCTACAAACTCTTCCTATCTGGGATACAGTCCCTTCTCCTCCAGCGCCGCCATCGAAGTCTTCAGCACGCTCCAAGCGTGGTGGAAATCCTGCTATTGAGTTCCGCTTACTTCGGTCCATTTTGAAAACAAAGTTTTATTTCGCTAAAAGAGGACTTCTCACATCTTAGGTAATCTGCAGTCTTCTCTACTCTTGTTGGATCCTAAAATACAAGAAATTGGGATTACCATTATTGTAAACTTAGTAGATAAGTTTGACAGGACTTCAACACAGCTTACACCAGTTTAAGGGAATAAGAAAAAAAAAAAGCAGAAAATACCCAAGCAAGGGCACAAAAACAACACAGGGAAAAAAAAACCCATACCACAACCAACATCATCAGCATCAACAGTAAAGACAGACAATCTAATGAACTTTTCCTTTAGATTCATGGAAATACTCTATGCTCTGGCTATCACGAGATTAATAGTTTTGGAACTCAAAATTTAACTGGTAACAACTTTCATTCTCTCCCCACTCCCTTTCTTTTTTACTTAAGTTCTGGTTGCTAAAGCAATCAACTAAGCAGGAGAAAACCCACAAAATGTAACATTCTATTTTACCTCAGTAGCAGTTGGTGACCAATCTACTGCTATTGCAAGAAACCATTTCACATGAGGGACTGAAGAAAGGATCCCTAAACTATAAAAACCAGATCAATTTTCAGCTAACATAAGGAAAATTATTAGCTATCAATAACAGTAGCTGGAGCACCAAAAAGTTTGGTTTTAAATCTTCCACCTACGACTGTTCCAAGACCAATTCCTTACCAGGTAGGAACACAAGTTTGTATCTACTAAAGATTTATCCCCCAAATTTATAAAAACATCAACAATCCTGCTACAAAAAAAAAAGTATTCTTATAAGAAACCACCAGAACGATTCCTCCCACAAACACACTTTTTAAAGCTATATTAATTTCAGTTCAACTGAAAACACAGGAAATAAGCCACATTTGCCAAGTAGGAAAAAAGAGGGGGGCAGAGGAACCCAACAGTAAGGGAATTACTTTTTAAGACTATGACAAAGTAATTGGGATGACACTGGAGCTCATCAAATTCAGCTTGGAGTGGCAAACCCAACAGGTGGCCTACCACTTTTTTTTCCCCTCTTTAAACCTTGGACTCAGGAGATTATTAATCTTTCCCATACTTGACTCTTCATTTACAGCAATTTGGTGAGCCCCTACAAAACCTGAACAAAGTGAGCAGTCACAATGAGGATAGATTTCTCCCTCCTTCCCCCCCCCACCCCACCCCACCCCCACGAGGGTGAATGAAAACCTGGAGGGAGGGGAAGGAAACAATAAAACATTTAAAAAAAAAATCAGTGGACAAAATAATCATGAAGCAGGGAGCAGGCCAGGCAATTATTCTTCTATTTACAAAGACGTACAGAACCTGAACAATACACTAAATACGAAGAGCATCTCAAAAACAGAGACACACCAGTTGTCCTCTGAATATATAGCGGTGCTACTATACCCATGTTTTGTATGCAGTATATCTTTCAGAGATGTTCTGTGCCAACACATCAGAAAAACACATAGTCTTTCTCTGCCTTCAGAAGTACTGCGTGGAATTAATTTGAGGTTGTAATCTCCAAAAAAGAAAAAAAAAACACAAAACCCCCACAATAACAACCAAAAAACCCTTACTTTTCAAGGGTGTTTATTTTAAACATCTTAACGCTTACCTCTCTAAACGGGAGCTGGGGAAAGACAGATATTACCCCAGTCTCACCAGGGCCTGATTAAGAAAATTTAACCTCTATCAAATCCCACATCACGGTACTCATGGAGAATTTTATCGGCGGACTCCGACATGCGTGAGCTTACGGCACCTTTCAGATGATAGTACTACATAGTCTAATGCTATGGTGTGGCCAACTGCCACACAGATGATCAGGATCCAATTTCTGACCTCATATACTTGCCCCATGAGCCTTGAGGGTCTGGAAATGGTACAGAAGCACCACTGGAAGATAAAGCCTGTTATATCTCCCCAGCTGAGAAAAACAGCCCAGAGAACCTCCTCAGCTATAGAGAAGATGCTGAGGAATTTCCAAGGCACACTTAAATAATTCCTTTTGATCTGAAAGGCACAAACCAACATTTGGTTACTTTTCAAGGACATAAAGAACGAACTGTCTGTGGAAGGAGGATAGACAGGAAACCATGGTGTTAACAACTCGGTGTCTGGAAAAGGAGATGCAAGTATCTTTGGAGACTGACCAGAAAACATGCTGTAATCAAAGAAACAATTTATTTAGAACTTATTTGCATCAGAGTAGCACCCACATGCACTAGACACTTTCCAAGGAAAGGAGCAAGCATTTGCCCCAGAAATGCACAGTCTTGACACTCCGGTATCACAGTAACGCTGTATGAAGTGGATCCTGGAGTTTGTAGGCACTGCTGCTAAATCTAGTAAAACAACACATCCACACTGCAGCCCAGCAAACTAAAGCAACTTGTAAATCAGGACTAGAATTTTAAGTTCTCAGGCAAGGCAAGACATATGCAAAAACAAAACAGAGAAGATTGCTGTTGTCTTAACTAGAGGAAGATAGCAAGTTAGGTAAATGATCTTAAACAGGAGGAAAAGCCTAACTCTGTCTTAAGTATCCAGATATATTAACAAAACATCAGCTCTCAACATAGTCTCTCAATCTATTTAACAACAACCACCACCCACCCTCACACATACACATCTTTTTGATTGAAATCACATGGTGAACTTTGCAAAACTCTATACAAATCCCACAATGAAGGAAGAAATTCAAAGTACTTCACACAGCATAAACCCCAAAAGGTTTTGCCATCTGGATTCCCAAGTAACCCAGTCCTTCATTTTTGCTTGCTAGACTTTGCCTTATTTCCAGACAGCTACACAAAATCCTTGGAAATTATTAGGCTAGAGCTCCATTTGTCTAGTTTTCTGCCCAGGATTGCATACACAGAATTAGAGGAAAATTTCAAGTGGGCACAATTCCAAGTGGGCCTCCTGTCATTTTGGCCAATTACACTAATGATGGCATGCTCAATGAAATCAGCCAAGGTTTAATTGACTGTCAAGTCAGTCTGAGGTACTTTAATTTACTACCTTGTATGGTTAATTAAAGTGCGCTGAACAGAATCCAAGACTATCCTGCAAATCTTGCAACCAACTAAAAGGTTGTTGGGTTTGTTTTTCATACTAAAGTTCAGCTTAAAAACTCTTAAGCTGTGCTGAATAGCCAGTTAAAAAGACACTAAACACTCTAAAAAAATATTACCCAATAAATTCTCGGCTTTCAGACCACTTTTTCTGACATCCTTACACAAAAAAAACCACCCCACTCTAAGAGAAAAATCTTTTAGAAATACATCTTTCAAAATGCATACCTGCCCTACTCATCCATTTATTATACTACTCAAAAGCACAATTTCAGAATGTTTCATGCCCTGCCACATTAATTTCTTGGTTTAAAAAACAAACCTTAAAGAAAAAATAAAATTAACCATGTTAATATTCTATTAAGACCAGTTTCTCCACTGCATGAATGCATTGATTTTTGAACTGTAGAAATTACTATAAATACAAATATTATCAGCATTTATTTGGTTAATTAGAAGTTTGGCTTTCAAAACCAATGCCTAAGCCTGCAAATATTTAAAGATGGAAACTCCACAATAGCACATCAAGTTATACCCCACACATCAATGTAAAACACACAGGTGACATATATTAGCCAGTACTTCACATTTTATACTACATAGACATAAAAATGGGTAAGGCTTCTCAACTTTAGCAGCAACCCGTTAATGATTCAGTGTATAATGCAAGATCCTTCCAAAAACACTTCAATTCATTACCAAGCCTTTTCCTGTCCCCAGTATCTTTACAAATATGTGCATAATTGCACTCAAATGTCAAACTCACAATTTCCTAAAAGATGGCCTTAACAACAACAACAACCATTTTTAGACACAGAAGACTGTCGCTAGGCATTCAGTCTGGAAAGCAATAAATCTGGTAGATGCATGTTATTAATTTGAAAAGGTTTTCTGAAGAACAAGATGCCAAAGCTTTGACATAAGTCATTTGCCAAGAGTTAACTGTTTAAACTCATAGACTGAGGTAGCTTCAAAACCCAGCACTACAAAAACATGAAGGAATTATGCTGGCAAGTGTCACTCAGCAAAATAATAACTTGGGGGAAAAAAAGGAAAAAAATTCACTGTAGTAATGTGCAAACTTCAGAAAAGCTTCAAAGGCACGTAAAGAACAAAATCTTCCAAAGACTGAATTCACTTTGAGGTCATTAGCCTAGAGAAAAAAAAAGTTTGGAAACAAAACACAAGAAATCAAATTAAATTGGTAAAGAGAACCAGGCATTCCACAATTTTCTTCTCAGCTGCTGTCAACCACTTTCCTAAGAGAGGAAAGTTACTTGGTTTGTCCATAACTTAGCTTCCAGGCTTTGGGAGAAAGATAACATCAAATATTTACAGACAAGGTAGCTACAAGTACCAGAGCTTGCACTATGTTTGGCCCAGCTCACCCTGAAGCTGAAGTCTTTTTGACTACTTTTAAGGGTTAAGTCCTAGGGTCCAGTTTATAGTCTTAGTTACAAAACTGCACTCAAACGCAAAAATCCCAACATTTTCTATTTTCATTTAGGTAACATTTTGCTTTAATTTCATCTCCCCTGTAGGGGATAATTCCTAGCTCTAGCCAGTACTGTCACAGCATAAGCTTCCCACAACTAGGGCTCACATTCCTCAGAAGAGACCTGCATTAGCCGTACTACACCACTCCAGAAACTGGAAGTCTGCTGAACTGCATCATGGTTTTATAATGCAAACAAACCTCCACAAGAGGCTAAGCTGAAACAAACAGTTCATTTATTTTCTGACTGTAGCCAAGTTTGAAACCAATATGAGACACTAGCCATTAACTTACTGCAGAGCTCAGGATTCAGGGCCAAGCTTGTAGGTTTAAAAATACTTGCATCAAGCATAGGCATAAATTCTGGCACGTATTTAGAAGGCAAGTATAACTGAAGGTGGTAAAGATTAAAACCCCACAAACAAACAGAAAACCACTTGATCCTTATGCCCATAGTATAATTGCCAACAGTTTCTAGGGTGTAGTTATAATACAAAACTAAACCTGTACAGAAGGACCTTGCAAAAATCCATTCATCTCCTAGCCTGGTTTTAGTCACTCCAATCCAGAGTGCAGACAGACTGTAGCCTAGTTACAGAGCATCGTTAAGAGTTAAATAACCACTCAAGTAGATCATGTACAATACACAGCTGCTGCTTCACATGGATAATTTTCATGTATTATATTTGCCTAACAAAACAGAGCTCAGTAAAGACACTGAGGAGCAGCTCATGCCTTCCAGGTGTCAGCAGGCTAACATTTGCTTAGCTCTTGAGAGAAACAAAGGGAATCAAAGCCTTCCTATACCAACAGGTATTGTAACATCTCAATAATCAAGGAATCTCCCCAAGTTTATGACTGAGAGCTGACAGCTCTATTAGCACTGGGGGGGGTTTCACAGGAGATGAGAAGAAACTTTCTGTTGTTTCAATGCAGCCAGTGAGGCAATCCAGCACAGCAAAGGCAAGAAAAGAGAACAAGAACGCTTGAAAGAGGGATGAAGATAAAGTAAGCAGGCTGAATTTCATACGTGACTGACCTCTCTTGGACACAATCTTACATTTATACATCATCACACAAGACAGTCAGTATTTGTATTTTCCAGCTAAAAGTATCATCTCCACAAATATTTAAACACATTCTGTAATATACCCTTAAAATACAGCTGAAACACCAGTCCGTGTTACAGGTTTCATGTTACTGTGAAACAGCCAGTACCACATTTACTTCAGGTACCGGCTGCACAAGCGGAACAGTAACACAGCTTTCACTAATTTATTTATGAATTTTTGAAGCAAGAACAGGGCTTCCCAAATCTGTTGTTAAGGTATTGGAGACGACAGAGTCTGCTGGTATTTACATCTCAATCTAAAGCACCCTGGGTACCAAGCGGAAATGTGTAACTCCCTGTTGGTGAGGCACAGACCTGGAGTGTACAAAGTCAGCCTTCAAAAGCAAAGTTATTTCAATTTAACTCCCCTCCTGGTCACTAGGGCTATTACAGGTCTCCAGTGGGACAATCATATAAAAAAGCGGCTTAGCCACTATCAGCAATGTGTTCAACTTACGAAAAAGTGACAGGGCCATATGAAAAGAAGCTTACTATCTAAGTCAGAAAGAGGACTTGGCAACAGACAACAGATGGAGCCAGTGTGATACAGTTGTCAATTATTAGATGTACTTACTGATAAATACACAGCTTCAAATTAATACGTTAGGGAACTAACAAGCAGGAAAAGGGCTTAAAAAAAGATTTCTGAGTAACCATTTTTTGATGTTGCCTAGAAGAGCACTTATTTTTGTGCCAGGCTGCAAGATACCATGCTGTAAGGATAAAATAAAAAGCTTTGCCATTGTGCAAATGCATGGTTGTCAGCTACAGGAAGAATACAGAAAGGGAACCTATGATGCAAGTGAACCACAAGCTTCATTCTTTTCTGCAGATGACACAGAAGCAACAGTCCCCTCCCTTTAATCCTGTATTTCTTTCATGAATTTGTGAAATCATTTGCATAAAGAATTACAATGGCAAAAGCAAATGTACAGAATTGGAGGGTATAACTAGGTTACAGGAGGCCTGTACCACCAGGACACCTCCTTTGGACAAACTTTGTCCTTCTACAATCACTAAAATACTAAGCACTGAAGCAAGGATTGCTCTGTCGCTACCTCCTGCTCCGCTCACGCTGCCAGCTGTCCATCCTAATGAAACAGCACAAAATGAGTTCAAGCAAAAAACCATGGGAGAGCACACACGCTTGCCTTCAGTTCAAGCTACTCATGTTTTGCATGCAAGTTTTACATGAAGACAAACCAAAATGGACAATGGAATTACACAGCCATGTCTAGAGCTGTACAGTATACTTCTGCAAGACTCAGAAAATGACATTTTTATTGGCCTATCAGGATATGGTATGCAACAATAATTTCCAAAGATGATGACTAAATGGAAAGGTTTATGGCTAGTCCACTGGGCATATCGGAGTTTCTTATCTCAGGTTGTAAATTCCACTGCCTAATTAAGTCCATAGAACTGTAAGTCTGTTGATTTTGCAGACAATAAAATATGCTAGAAGTCTGACCTCTACTCAAAAAAACCCCCTCAGTCAAAGCATAAAGACTTCTCATAAATTAGCCTAAATATTATTTGAGAGTGTTTTTAGGGGGACAAACAGAAAGGTATAAACTTAAATAAAATTCAGTTCAGTACTCTTGAAATTTTAGCTTTCAACTATCAAGGTACCTACCACCTATCAGAATACCCAAGTGGAAAGTCCGCCGTACTTGAAGCAAACACAGTTGCCACCCTCAAAGGAATGCAACATTCAGAGTGATCATCTGCATTTATACAGCACCTTTCATCTGAAGGCCATAAAGCAAACATATACACACATACACCTGAGTAGTCGAGCCGGTCATTAAAACATGATTCACGTATTCTTACAGGGTAGCACTTAAAATAGCAAAACCCGAGCCAAGCTTTTTCGCCTCTTGGCAAAGTGACCATTTTCAAAGTAATCCCCATGCGGTTGGTCAACGATCCTAGCCGTGTTCAGGCAGACCCTTGCCCTCGGGTCAGGGCACAGGTTTCTGCAGCCGGCTTTTTCCCCACAGCGCTTGGGCGCGCCTTCCCACACCTCGCCCCTCCACGCACCTGCCCACCCAAACGCACCGCTGACTCCACTGCG